>NW_004444004.1:1151167-1153488 GCF_000243295.1 Trichechus manatus latirostris | reverse complement strand
CATGTTGTGGGGTTGTTAACCAATGTCATAAAACAATATATGTACTTACTGTTTAATGAGAAACTATTTGTTCTGTAAACCTTCATCTAAAGTACTATATATATACATATATATATATATATATATATACACATACACGTACACATATATAAATACTTAGGCATAAATCTAACCAGAGACATAAAAGACCTATACGATGGAAACTACAAAATGCTACTGCAAGAAACCAAGAGAGACCTGCATAAGTGGAAAAACATACCTTGCTCAGGGATAGGAAGACTCAACATTGTGAAAATGTCAATTCTACCCAAAGCGATCTACAGATACATTGCAATCCCGATCCAAATTTCAGTGGCATTTTTTTAATGAGATGGAGAAACACATCACCAACTTCATATGGAAAGGGAAGAAGCCACGGAAAAGTAAAGCATTACTGAAGAAGAAGAACAAAGTGGGAGGCCTCACACTACCTGATTCTAGAACCTATTATACTGCCACGGTAGTCAAAGCAGCCTGGTAATGGTAAAACAACAGATACATAGACCAATGGAACAGAATTGAGAATCTAGAAGTAAATTCATCCACCTATGGGCAGCTGATATTTGACAAAGGCCAAGTCTATTAATTGGGGAAAACACAATCTCTTTAACAAATGGTGCTGACATAACTGGATACCCATCTGCAAAAAATGAAATAAGACCCATACCTCACACCATGCACAAAAACTAACTCAAAATGGATCAAAGACCTAAATATATAATTGAAAACAATAAAGATCATGGAAGAAAAAATAGGGGTAACGCTAGGAGCCCTAATACATGGCATAAACAGAATACAAACCATACGTAACAACGCACAAACACCAGATAAGAAACTAGATAACTGGGAGCTCCTAAAAATCAAACATTTATGCTCATCAAAAGACGTCACCAAGAGTAAAAAGACAACCTACAGACTGGGAAAAAAATTTTGGCTATGACAAATCTGATCAGCATTTAATCTTGAAAATCTACAAGATACTGCAAACCTTAACATCAAAAAGACAAATAACCCAATTAACAAATGGGCAAAGGATATGGACAGGCACTTCACTAAAGAAGATATTCAGGTGGCTAACAGATACATGAGGAAATGGTCATGATCATTAGCCATTAGAGAAATGCAAGTCAAAACTACAATGAGATACTATTTACCCCAACAAGGCTAGCTTTAATCCAAAAAAAAAAAAACACAAAATAATAAATGTTGGAGAGGTTGTGGAGAGACTGGAACACTTCGACACGGCTGGTGGGAATGTAAAATGGTACAATCACTTTAGAAATCGATCTGGCGCTTCCTTAAAAAGCTAGAAATAGAAGTACCATACGATCCAGCAATCCCGCCCCTTGGAATATATCCTAGAGAAATAAGAGCCGTCACACGAATAGATATATGCACACACATGTTCACTGGAACACTGCTCACAATAGCAAAAAGATGGAAACAACCCAGGTGCCCATCAACAGATGAATGGATAAACAAATTATGGTATATCCACACAATGGAATACTGCGCAACGATAAAGCACAAAGATGAAGCCGTGAAACATCTTATAACATGGAGGAATCTGGAAGGCATCATGCTGAGTGAATTCAGTCAGTCGCAAAAGGACAAATATTGTATAAGATCAGTATTATAAGCACTCAAGGAAAGGTTTAAACACAGAAGAAAACATTCTCTGATGGTTAGGAGGGTGGAGAGGGAGAGAGACAGGTATTCACTAAATAGATAGTAGACAAGAATTATCTTAGATAAAGGGAAGGACAGCACACACTACAGGGGAAGTTAGCATAAGGGGTCTAAACCAAAGCTAAGAAGTTTCCTGAATACAACCAAACACTTCGAGGGACAGAGTAGTAGGGGCAGGGGTCTGGGGATCATGGTTTCAGGGAACATCTAGGTCAACTGGCATAACAAAGTTTATTAAGAAAATGTTCTGCATCCCACTTTGGTGAGTGGCGTCTGGGGCTTAAAAGCTAGCGAGCAGCCATCTAAGATGCAATAATTGGTCCCAACCACCTGGAGTAAAGGAGAATGAAGAACACCAAAGACACAAGGAAAGTAATAGCCCAAGAGACAGAAAGGGCCACAGAAACCAGAGACTCCGTCAGCCTGAGACCAGAAGAACTAGATGGTGCCTGGCTACCACCAATGACCACCCTGACAGGGAACACAATAGAGAGCCGTTGATGGAACAGGAGAAAAGTGGGGTGCAGAACTCAAATTCTAGTAAAAAGACCAGACTTAATGGTATGACTGAGATTGGAGGAACCCCGGAAAGC
>NW_004444004.1:1118275-1151067 GCF_000243295.1 Trichechus manatus latirostris | reverse complement strand
GGGATTGGACTGGACTGTGGGACATAAAGTGATACTCGTGAGGAGTGTGCTTCTTAGCTCAAGTAGATACCTGAGACTAAATGGGCAGCTCCTGTCCGGAGGCGAGATGAGAAGGCAGAGAGGGTCAGAAGCTGGTTGAATGGATAGAGGAAATCAGAGGTGGAAAGGAGTGTGCTGTCACAGTATAGCGAGAACAACTAGGGTCACATAACAAGGTAAGTATAAATTTTTGTATGAGAGACTAACTTGAATTGTAAACTGTCACTTAAAGCACAATTTACAAAAAGTATAAAATGTAAGATGGTATTCTACCCCCCTTACTCTGGGTTTATGCTAGAGAGGAGGATCCAGTATCTGAGGCTCTAAATTTAAGATCCTGAATACTCAAGAATAATAACAACGACAATAACAACTCCCATTTACTGAGTACCTGTTATGTGCTAGATATTATACTATGAATTCCAATGTGTTCCAATTAGATATCATCTAATACTTAGAATAATGAAAGTGTATGTTCAGAGACCTTAAATAACCTGGCCCAAGGTTACAAAGCTAGTAAGTCTCAGAGTCAGTATTCAAACCTAAGTCTGATTCCAAAGCCTCCCAATCTAACCAGACCCAAATGACTAAGATAAATAAATATGGTTAAAATTCAGGTGATGCCTAGCTTATTTGAGCTGCACTTGGGCACAGTTTCTCTGCAGTCTTCAATATTATCTGTTCTCTTCTCCCACCTTTCTAAACCCCAATATGTAGCTTCCATTGATACCTGAATTTGAGAAGCATGTAGATCCATGGTGATGATATGATCTGCACCTGCTACAGACAGCATATTTGCAACAAGCTTGGCTGAGATTGGGGCCCGGCTCTAAATGGGGAGAAGGGGAAAAGAAAAAGAAAAACCAAACAGCCAATTTGAGTAAGAGTTCATTTGTTCAAGAAGCATTTATTTACTTATTGTGTACCTACTAAGTCTAAGGCACTGTGCAGCCAGGAAATTCATATAAGACATGATCAGTGACTTTAAGTAGATCATAAGCTAGCAAAAATATTAAGCGGAACATCATTTTTCAAACTCAGGATACGTATTTCAGACAAGAAAATACCTTCTTAATGCATATACTTTGCTATTTTCTGCCTATTCAAGGGTTTCCAACGGCCATTTATTTAAACAGATGGACTTCTAATTTAAAATCTTTTGAAGAATAATTTTATTAAAGTATCTTTTAACACATACATACCCAAACCTGTATAACATTTAACACATCAAAGTTTAAAGATGCATCACAGAATGGAAATTATAGTTTCTTTTATAAACTACACCACCACATTACTCACCTGGAGGTCAACCACCCAGCAACCCCAACCCCCTTAGATCAAAGACAAATACACCTGCTGAACTGTAAAACAGCAAAGTCCACGCATGCCCTTTCCTCTATACTCTGTAGGAGCACTATGCTCACTCTGTTGGAGTAAAATATCTGGCTTTCTCCAAGCACTGTGTGTAAACATTGGACATCGATTGCAATGGATGTAAAACTTGATGTTTACACCTTATCCTCTAATATACCAGATAAATAAGGTGGTGGGGTGTGTGTGTATGCATACACACATACATATATATATTTATGTGTGTATACATATATATCAGATACATAGTTTATATATATATACGTGTAAACCACAGCTTGAAAATAATTCTACTCCATAGGAATTGATGCTTAGTCTTCGTCATAAAATTTACGACTATCAGTGAACTAACAAAGTCACACATGTATGAATTCAATAAATATACAGATTACAAACTTGCTGCTTTATAAAAACCAACTACATATCTACTGTTTGTGAAAAGGGTGATATCTAATGGAATATGATTTTAAAATACCCCCTTAATATATATCTGATGATTAAATAAGTTTTTGTGACTCTGGGCAAGTACGCCTGTTTCCCTTGCTTTTTTAAAAAAAAAAAAGAGAGAGAGAGAGAGAGAAACAGCTTCTGCCCCCACCTTATCCTTCTTATCCTGCCGGGCATAAGGGAAGCATGGGATGACTGCAGTAACCCGGCTGGCTGAAGCAATCTTGCAGGCATTAATCATGATCAAAAGCTCCATTAGATTGTCGTTGATTTCTCCACAACCACTCTGAACAATGTAGACATCCTCTCCACGCACACTCTCGCCAATTTCCACGCTACATGGGGAAAGGAAGGACAACATAAAATAGACTTTTAAGAACTATACTATACTTCTACAGACAAACCCAAACCTGTTGCCACTGAGTCGATTCCAACTCATAGCGACCCCACATTAGAGAGTAGAACTGCCCCACAGGGTTTCCAAGGAGCACCTGGTGGATTTGAACTGCTGACCTTTTGGTTAGCAGCCGAGCTCTTAACCACCCTGCCACCAGGGCTCTAGCTCTACAGACAGTAAGATCTAAAAAGCATAGCTTCCCTACCAGTATGCTGTGACTGGATTATAGCTGCATGTCGATCCTGAGCCCCTCAGACTTCAGGAGATCCCCTGCACCAGAAGTAGCCTCCTCAGTTTAGTCCCATGTACTACACAAATATTAACATTTTCTACATGTGACACGACAGGAAGACTGGCTAAGGTTAGTCTAAAGTACTTACCAATGATGGGAGCATGATTTCAGTAGGTGGCCCTTATCTTGTTTCATGCAGATACATGAATATGAATATGATCTGAATGCAAATTTGATACATCACCTGTGACTGTTACATAATCTATACTTAACGGAAGAAGCAGAAGTATCATATAAGGAATAGATCATTATTATTCTATAATGACCTTCTATTATATGACAGTGCGATCTCTACCATATTGGCAATTCACTCAACAAACATTAAATGTCTATAGGCCGATCACTGTGCTAGTACTAGGGACACAACAGTGAATAAAACAGATGTAGTCCTTGACCTCATCCTATACTAACTTGTATGCAGTTGAGTTGATTTTCAACTCATAGCAACCTCACGACAGAGTAGAACTGCCCCATAGGCTTTTATAGGCTGTTATCTTTTCAGAAGCAGATCACCATGTCTTTCTCTCGTGGAAACAATAGGTGGGTTTGAACCACCAACCTTTCCATTAGCAGTCAAGTGCTTAACCATTGCGTCAAGGCTCCTATACTAACTGCAATCTGGACCAGTAAGTAAGTCTTGTTTAAAAAAAAAAATCCTACTCTAAAAATTGTTGTTGTTAGGGGCCTTTGAGTCGATTTGACTCATACTGACCCCATGTGACAGACAGTAGAACTGCCCCATAGAGTTTTCTTGGCTGTAATCTTTACAGAAGCATATCTGCAGCAGAGCCCCTGGGTGGGTTTGAACTACCAACCTTTCAGTTAGCAGCCAAGAGCTTAGCCATTGCATCACCAAGGCTCCTTGCTCTAAAAAATAAAATTTATTAAATCTTAAAAAATTCCAAAGGAAGTTACTCTAATTATGAAGTAACAGTTATATTTTACTGTAAAATGAAACTCTCAATGCCTACACTTGGGTCTCTACCAAGAATAACTCAGTGAGGCCTCAAAGCAGCATTATTTTCCCTGTTAATCCTATAGGTGGGGTGTATGCGTGTGTGTGTGGGTGTGTGTGTGTGTAGAAAAAGAACAGATCAGCGTGATTGATAACCCCTGTTGAGCAAGAGAAGAACTTCTTCACTTCAAATCAAAAGGCAATACAGTTATTAAATAAAAGATCATACTTTCACCTCAGTGCCATCACTATATTCTACAGGGCTTTAGGAACTATTCATTGTCCTATGCCTAACAGGATCACTTTTACCCAACGCTTCTCTCTCTCCCCAAACAAAACTTCATGGAGCATTCTGAAAGGAACTTATGCAGAAATCAGCAGGAAGTAATTCTATTGCCAGAAGAAGCTAATATAGGAGGATATTATTCCTTTCCAATCCAAGTAGCTCTTGAAACGATCCTACCTTTTAAAAGAATGGGGTTAGTTTGTATTGCAAAGCAAGAAAAATAAAAACAAACGGCAAAAATCAAACCGGAAACAAATTAGAACAGGGAAGTTGAGATTTCTGGTTAGGCAGAAAAAAAAAAAGAAAGAAAACACATTAGTTTGGGTTATCTGGAAATAAACTTTCTTCAGGCACTGAATTCAAGTATGGATCCTTATGTTAAAAGTGCATTATTTGCTCAAATCAGTAATCTAAGTTCCTACCTCAAGAAATCAGAAAAAGGGCAGAAATCAATGAAATGGAAAACAGGAAAACAATAAAGAAAACCAATGAAATAAAAAAATTGGTTCTTGGAGAGGGTGGAATCAATAAAACTAATAAACCTCTAGGAAGACTGGTAACAATTAAAAGACAAAAATCATCAATATTAGGAATGAAACAGGGAATATCATTACATATCCTGTAGCCATTAAAAGGATAACAAGGGAATACTATGAACAACTTTATGACCAAATTTGACAACTAAGAAGAAACAGACTAATTCCTTGAAAACCACAAGCTATCGAAACTCACCCAAGATGAAACAGACAATCTGAATACTCCTATAACCATTAAAGAGATTGAATTCCTAATTAAAAAGCTTGTCCAAAAGGCTTCACTGGAGAATTCTATCAAATATTTAAAGAACACCAATTATGCACACTCTCTTCCAGAAAATAGGTGATAAAGGAGCACTTCCCAACTCATTCTATAAGGCCAGTATGACCCATAAACCAAAACCAGACAAAGGCAATATAAAAAAAGAAAACTACACAGTATCTTGACAGTATTAATATCCTGGTTGTATATTATATATTGTTTTGCAAGATATTACCGTTGGGAAAACTGAGTAATGGGTACATTGTGTCTCTCTGTAAGTATTTCTTACAACTGCATGTGAATCTATAATTATCTGAAAATCTACGGTTCAATTTTAACAAAAAGTACGCTATTCAGGCAAATGTAGTCCAGAGTTTATTAGTGGTTACCAGGGGTGGGAGGGAGGGGTAAAGGGGGAATCATTGCTGAGGGTGCACTGAGTTTCTGATAATGATGGCAGAATAATTTGTAAAAGGATAGTGGTGATGGTTGCACAACATGATGAATGTAATCAATGTCACTGAATCGTACATATAAAAATTGGCACTTTTTGTTATATATGCTTTTACCACAATAAAAAAACATTTAAAGTACTATTCATACCTTTAAGGAGTCCTGGTGGTGCAGTGGTTAAGCACTTGGCTGCTAACTGAAAGGTCAGCAGTCAGAACCCAGCAGCCCTTCCACGGAAGAAAGCTGCGGCAGTCTGCTCCCATGAAGATGACCGTCTTGGAAACCCTATGGGGCAGTTCTACTCTGTCCTATAGGGTTACTATGAGTCGGAACTGACTGGATGGCAATGGTTTTTTTAATTCATACTTTGTGTATACTAAACAATTACTGTAGCACCCCATGAAAGCTGAGGTCATAAAAGTACAACTAAAAGCAAACGCACTTCTGAGATACTATGTGATGCTAATACTGTGAGGGAACTTGGAGAACTCCGATTTTAACTTGAGAAATAGCTCAGCCAACCGCACCGGACTGGACCTTATTTGCGAACCTATTCCAACAAACTGTAAAAAACACACTTATGAGGCGGAGAAATTTGAACACTGACTGGTTATTCGATATTAAGGGATTATTGCTAATTTTTTTAGGCATGATAATTGTACTGTGGTTACAGAAATATATATAGATGATATAATGTCTGGGTTTGCTTCAAAATAATTCAATTGTGTGGTATGTGTAGAATAAGGTGAAGCAAGATTAGCCATGAGTTGGTAAACTGCTGAAGCTGGGTAATATGTACACTGGGGGAGGGAGATAATCACATTATTTTCTATACTTCTGTATGTGTTTGAAATGTTCCATAAGAAAAAGTTAAATAAATAAAGTGACCCTCCCTAATTAGTCTCTCATCACCCTGGTGATTCCCTTCATGAAGGTAGGAACTAGATTTGTCATGCTTGCCTGTATCCCCAGACAGCCAGTGCCAAGATGATGTGAACGAATGAATGAATGAATACCGGTCAGGATTAGGCTGCCTCTTGCATTCACTCACGTTAGCCAGAATGTGAACTGGCTGCATGCCTGCTTCTGCAAAAATTTAGAAGACTGGCTTTTATTATCACTCACAAGATAACTTACTGCTGATTCTATCCACCAAACCAAACGCGACCCCATAGGGTTTCCAAGGCTGTAAATCTTTACGGAGGCAGACTGTCACATCTTTCTCCCGCAGTGGTTTCGAACAGCCGGCCTTTCGGTTAGCATTCGAGTGCTTTAAGCACTGTGCCACCAGGGCTTATTTCTGATTCTACATTAGGGTCAAATGGAAACATGTTTTTTAAAAAGGTTTTGACAAATCTGCTCACACCCTTTTACAGATACTCGGCTAATATCTAATTTTGGGTAGAACTACAACCTGATGGGCCCACCAGAATGAGCTAGCTACAAAGAATTTTATGGTGGGATTCTTAGAGATAATTGAGTAACATAACGAACAATAAATCAATTGTGTGGACCCTCAAGTAGCTGAACTGACACAGTGCTGTCTATTCCCCCCCTCCTTTTTATTTTACTTATGGACACTTAACTTGTTTCAGCTTTTATAGGAATTTTTCCTGACCTTCAGTTAGAACAACTAGAACGATAAGTATCCAATATATTAAGGATATTTTATTAATCACTAGCTCAGCCCTAAGAAACAATTGAATCTGCTGTAAATGCCAACTATACCAAAGCCAAAAATGCTGTGAAGACATTCTTCAAAACTCAAATGGACAGGCAGGAGGGACTCCGGAAGGGCTTTCTGTAAGAACAACTTCCATGTTTTTCCAACCACATAGTCCAATGTGGTAGCCACTGGCCACATGTGGTTAATGAGCACTTGAAATGTGGCAAGTGTGACTGGGAAACTGAATTGAGATGTGCTGTATGTGTAAAAAATGCACACCTTATTTGGTGGTAGGCCCAATAAAGCAGTAGCAGTTTAAAGAAACTTCTCAGCTCTCCGTTACTACCAATGCTGCCCTTTGAGAGGTTCCAGGCTAAAAGTTTCTTCTATGTTTTATGCTGCAAAACTCTGGGGTCTTGATCAAGTACTTCAAATATTTGAGTAATTTCTGAACTGAGACATTTTTAATCCTGCCCAGTCATACCCTATACCTCAAACTCCATGACCAAGATCTCCATTTCCTTGGGGAGAATGGAAATCAGTCACATTAATTTCCAGTAAAAAGTCAACTTTGCCCTATATAGCTCTTGTTTCAGTCAAGAACACGGAGTATCATCTGTGCTCCAGGCATTCACTCAGCAGAAAGTCAAGTTGTTTGATTAGGAGCAAGAGAACAAATGTACAATTTGACAATTGATACAAGAGAGGATATGCTAAGTATCTACTCCTCTAGGTTTTTAAAGCTTTATTATCAAGTAAGACAGAAGGCATCATACTTAGACCATGGTGGCTTATCTCCTTTTACAAATGTCTCAGCTATCAGAGTCAACATAAAAATACATCCACAAAATTACTATATTACTCATTATGTTACTCAATATCACTACTTAAGGATTCCACCCATGAAATTCTTAGAATTCCGTGCCTGGGAGTCTCTAAAGAGTTTTATGAAAAATTAAAACTACATAATCCACTGCATATGCCTTTATCCCTTTGGCTGCTATGAAGCCAAGGGATACAGTTAAACGTAATATTAAACTTCAGTAACCATTTTATGTCAAACTCTTGGCACAATTACTGAAGCCCTTTGTTCTGATGTATGTATCTTCTTCTTAGCTAATTTTTGTTATCCTTTCTTGAAAGCTGGTAAAGTATGAATTATAAGATTATATTATGACTTCCCATTTAAACATTAGAGAACATCTGCTGAACATTTGCTTTAGTATAGATAATTCTTTTAGAAACTATACATTCTAACATTGCATAAAGTTTTGAAAAGTAATTTTTAAAAAACCACTTACTAGCTCACCAGCCAACACAATTGCAAGTACCATTTTTGTGTTATTACTTGATAATAATTAACCAGCCGTTTAGCTATTTCCCAAAGCCAAACTTAAGAGTAAAACTTACCCTCGGCATAAGATGTTTGTTATGACAAAAAGGCATATATCTGATAATGTGAAAAAGTTATTTAACTATGTTAAAAATAAAGTGTTGCAAGTAAACTAGGAGACTACCTGGTTTTACTATGTATATATCTAATTTCACTAATCAAGACCAATCTTTCCCTCTAGTCGCACTGTAAGGCATAGACTTTCATAAAGCCTTAAACAGCCCATGAACTTCACTCAGATTATACAGCTTGGTCAATAAACAGTTCAATGAATCCTCAAAAAAAAATTAACATTATTCTTATGGTTTTCTCTAAAAGATAAGTTATGGCAGTGACTGATGGTAGAAACAAAGCCAAACCTTTTGCCGTCGAGTCGATTCCGACTCATAGTGGCCCTAGAGGACAGTGTAGAACTGCCCCATAGAAGTTCCAAGGAGTGCCTGTTGGATTTGAACTGCCAACCTTCTGGTTAGCAGCTGAGCTCTTAACCACTGTGCCACGAGGGCTCCAGTTGTGCCTAAAACCGGTTTGCTCCTAATATACAGTAAAACCTGTGAAAGCTGGAACCTGTGTAAGGCAGAAACCTGTCAGAGAAGGAAAACACAAATATTTTCCACTAAAACAAGCAATAGAAAAGTGGTAAGGCTTCATCCTGTCAAAGGCAGAAAACTGGCAAAACCAAGAAAACCAAGGCAGTCCCATCGAGTTCCGGCTCTCACAGGTTTCACCATAGTATATTAGGCAGAAAGACCTAATTCAGTACTTTAGAGGGTGACACATTCTCCTTGTTCTCTCCCACTAGTTAATGGGGTATTCTCCAAATGGCTCTGAGCCAATCATTCTCCCAGCGGTTTTGGAGAGGCGAGAAGACCGGCTATGTTTATCCAATGAACGAGAAAACTACCTTCTCCTTTACCCTTTCCTTAGCATGGGGCATAAGTACATACAGTTGGCACTGAATGTTAAGAAACACAAAAAGGAAATAAAGTAAATTTAAAAGCCAGATGGTATCCTGAAGAAAATCTCAAGAATTCAGACTACTGGGATGTTGGCATGTACGAAATACATGGGATTAACTACCCAAAGGATCAGGTTATGAGGAAAATCCTAGGAAACCAAAGTTAAAAGTCTTTCTTCCTCCTCTCAACCAATCCAGAATAACCAAATAAACAAAAACTATTTATTAGTATTGAAGAGAACTGAGTTCAAATTTTAGTATACCCAGAAGTTTTAAAAGCCAGGCAAGATATATCAGCACAAATTCAAAAGAATAATATTCAGTGGTGGGCAAGTTACTTAACCTCTGAATCCTAGTTCCCTCATCTATAGAATACAGATAAAAGTATAAACTCCACATAGCAGTTTTGAGAGGATTAAATATAATGTGTGTATAGGATGATCCTGATTTCAGAAACAAAGCACTCTGCTCAAAGGAGTATCAACCCGAGATTCTGCTAGCTCCCATGCTAAGCAACTGTCTCATTTGAGGATGGGCTCTGCTGTTCACCATCTGATGACCCACAGCTCCCACTAAGCTGCCTATCCATGACCTATAGATCCCAAGAGTCACAGAGGGCAGTAGTTACCGTTTCTGCAGTGTAGAAAAGCCAAAGTGTGTGTGTGGCGGGGTGGGGGTGGGTGGGATAAACATATTCAATTTTGTCCAATGAAAATATCAGGATATCTAAGGAACCAAGAAGCTGATGATTAAGCCAGAAACAAGGAAACCTAACTAGTCAGCGTTTGCCCATTTTAGGCTTAATCTTATCCAACGTTTCCAAGCTGTCCATGTTGCTGTCCAGTTGTTTAAAAATGAAACCATCTCAGAGAAGAGGTAGATTTGGATTGCTGATGAATTCAGGGAAAAAAAAAATCAGTGGAAAACTAGGTTGTTCTCTCCCTCCCCTCTCCCAATATAACAAAATAATCAAAGTTAACTTTTCAATTTACTGTATGTAGCCTGGTGTGTTGTATTATGCAGAGGGCAGAAGGGTGAACACTAGGAGAAAATAAAGTTTTCATATTTTTCCTAGAAGCATAGGGTATTCCGTTTAGGAAAAGGATTTAATAACCCCACAGTTCTCTAAGGGGACCAAAAAGACCCCTAAATGAAAACCATTCTTGTCCCCTAGGTTATATACTGCCATTCTCAAAGTCTGATCCGGCTTTGTGTTCTTTATTATGACCCACAAGCTACAGAGGTGTGGTCAAAGCTATTCAGCTTGATTAAGGTACTGCCTGGTTACAGATGGCACCAGTGTTTGCACAGTCATTTACATCACAATCAGCAGCACAATAATCAGACATGCAGAATGAAGCGGTCCATTACAGACAGATCTAAAAAAGATAGAGGAAGTTACACTTGGGAAATCAATTTAAAGAAAAAAGGAAAGCAAAAGTATTTAAGAAAAAGTGCTCAACGTCATCTTCATTAATTTAACTGATCACTAGGTGTAAACGTTCCCCTTAACAGATGACTGCATCTGTAAGATTGAGTACTGTGCCGATTTGATCAAAAGGGGCAAAACCACACACCTATCAGAACCAGAAGATTCTACATTTAGGTGGAAGGGGAATTGAAAGAATCAAGTAACCACGTTCTCTCTAAGATGGCCCGATGGTGCAGGCTGAGGGTGGAAGTGGGGGGAGGGGGCAAGTTTACTGGCAAGGCAATGAAAAAAAAAATTCAACGTTCAACGTACAGTGCGATTCCAGTCTTCCACTCCATTACCTTTTCTCTACTTTCAGGTATAAAATTGTTTCCTAAATTCCCCCACGCAGCTCTAACAGAACTAGACAAGTCCAGGGTGGATGTTTTCTGAAAAACATATTTTTGCACTATCTTTATCACTAGCTGCACGGAGAGAAGTCAAAGACTGCAGAAGTAAGGTTCCTTAAGACTTTCTGGGTGGCTCAAGCTGAGATGAATATCTAGGATATAGAGCGAATGCATCACTTTATCCAATCAACTAGATTTAACTGTAAGTATGACTCCATTCTATAGATTCTAAAGATGTGAAAAGCTAACGCATGCCAAACTAAGGAAAGTCCTCGGTAATAATTTTGGCGCCCTCGGTACATGTCAGTTTTACTAATCACCAAACCGAACCGATACCATTTCGAATCCAAAAGCTGCTCCTTAGATCCAAGGAGAAAGTCCAGGAGGGCTCAGAACGCAGTAGGCTCTTCAATGCAAGCTGGTCCAAGGGCTCAAGCGAACTCAGTCCAGCCTGGGTAGCTCAACAGCAAAGCGACAAAGCCACGTGTCCCCTTGGCCGAGGCTAAGCGATTGTCCCCTCCCCTCGCACCTGGCGGCCACTATCCCCACGTTGGGTCCTCCAGTCCCTGCCTTCAAACCCAACCAAAGCAGCTTCGCCTCACGCTCCATCTTGACTCCACCCCACCGCACGGTGAGAATAAACGTGACCTTTCCACCAGAGGTAAAATAACGGAAACAGCCCGCGGAGCACGCACGCCACCAAGCTGCCCCCTCCGTCCCCCCGCCCCTAGGAACTCACGCGGCGACCCCATCCCCCCGCCCTCCGCCGCTCACGCGGTGCCCCCGCTGCCCGGGCAGGTGAGCCCCGCTGGGAGTTCCAACTTGGCCCTTACCAGGTCTCCTGGTTGCTGAATTTCTTAGTCACCACCTTGCCTAGCTCCAGGCCCAGGCGGTCGGCAATTTTCTGGGATAAATCCTGATGGGAGCTGCCGCTGAAGATTTTGATATTCGGCATCTTGGCCAACTACCCTCGGCACTCTGCCCTCAGCGATCACTGCTGCTGCCGACGCTGGAATCTAAGGCGTGCTGGAGACTCGGTACTAACCGCTTCGCGTTGCTACTCCGCCATCTTACATTGCCGCCCGGCGCGCGGCTCTAAATTGCCCAGCGCCGGGAGGCGGGGACCGCACGAAAGTCCACGCCCCGCCATCACTGATTAGCTGAGCGAGTAGCTAGGGGCAGTGTCCTCGTCGTAACTCTGCCTCTCCCGGTCTTGTAAGCTATTGGCTGGACGGCATGAAGGGGGCGAAGTTAAGACATAGCCCCGCCCCCGGTAGCTAGGCAGTTGGGGAGAGGTGGCTAGACAGCGGGCAGACGTTCGCAGTGGTCTGGAGGGATGCTGGGGACTGGAGGTCCAGATCTTTCCGCAAATGGGAAATCAGCCACGCTTTATTTTTTCCTTCCCTAGTCTGGTTCTGGTTTACAGTTTCTTTTAAGAAAATCTGTTCACCAGGATGTCAGCCACCGTTTGTCAAAGTGAAGGGGAACTTTCTGAACGTGAGTTTTTAAGGTTCTGAACACAATGTTTATCTTTTTTAGAAGGATGGGGCCGAATTAAAGCACTTTAACATCAAAGAGAGGCACCCACCCATAGCACAGGCACATGCAAAGGGTCACCTTTGCCTGGAAGACAAATCCCAAGGGGAAAGTGACTGAGGGCTTGCGGCCCGAATCATCCAGGGATGAAAGTGAAAGCCGTGTTTTGTTTCTAAAGTTGGGATCTAGTTTGTTCAAACAGTGAAGGAGTGTGGATTTGCCAAAATATCTGGGCGATAAAGTTCTGATTTATTTAACCCTTGAAAAGGAAAGAAAATATCGTATACTATGGGACTTAGGATAAAGAGTCCCCAAAGAGTCAGAAAACCTGGTTTTGAGTCCTTCTGCCAACCTCATTTGAGTCTCAGTGTCATCGTCTGCATGTTGCTAACCTGGCTTTTTGCACCATGTTTTATTATTTTTTGGAGCCCTGGTGGCGCAGTGGTTAAGAGTTTGGCTGCTAATCAAAAGGTCAGCGTTTCAAATCCACCAGCAGCTCCTTGGAAACCTTATGGGGGGTCCTGTAGGGTCGCTATGAGTCGGAACCGACTCCATGGCAACGGGGTTGGTTTGGTTTTATTATTTTTATAATGTTACTTACCAATTGGACCAAAGAGAGCTTTTATTCTCATACCACGTTTTCATTAGGCATATTCCAACCATGGGTTAGGAGAAGTAAAAGAAAAAGCGAACAATTTTAGAATCAAAAGTGGCCTTAGGTCTCATGACCACCAGCTGTAAAAACAAAAGAAGGGACTTCAAAAATCATCTAGTCTACTAGCTTCACTTTACATATGGGGAAACTGAGACCCAGAGACAGGAAGGGATTTGTCCAAGTGGCAGAAGTAGGAAATACTTGAAGGAGCATCTCACCTTGCTCTTTCTGCCATTTTCAGCAATATCCATTGTCAGACTTTTATGAGTTCAGAAATTTAATGTAGGACCATGTATATGGAATGTTTGCAGAAAGAAGCAAACTGCAAGGCAGAACATTAGTAGTCTTACATCATAATTCATTCATCAAATATTTATGGAGTGCCTTATTGCACACAAGGCAGTGTGCTGGGCATTGAGGGGACTACAGAATATTTAAGGATTCCTGGTGGTGGAGCCCTGGTGGCACAAGGGTTAAGAGCTCAGCTGCTAACCAAAAGGTTGGCAGTTCTAATCCACTAGGCACTTCTTGGAAACCCTATAGGGTAGTTCTGCTCTGACCTATAGGGTTGCTATGAGTCAGAATTGACTTGACAGCAATGGGTTTTTTTTTTTTCGTTGGTGGTGCAGTGGTTAAGTGCTGCTAACTGAAAGATCAGTGGTTTGAACCCACCAGCCACTCAGAGGAGAAAGATGTGGCAGTCTGCTCCTGTAAAGATTACAGCCTTGGAAACCATATAGGGTACTTCTACTCTGTCCTATAGGGTTGCTATGAGTCAGAATGGACTCAACGGCACACAACAACACAGAGGATTTGCCCCCAAGGAATTGGTTCATTCAGTAAATATTCACTGAACACTTTTTATGTGCCAGGTCATATTCTGGGCGCTGAGAATACAGCATGAAACAATCAAAAATCGCTACTCTCTTGGAACTTACCTTCTCAAACAATAAACATGGAAATAAAGAAAATATATAGAATGTCAAATGATGTTAAGGGCTCTTGAAAAAATCAGGCAAATGAAGTGGGATAAGTGTACCAGGGTGGTGTTGGGGAGGAATACCACAAAACAAAACAAAACCAGTTGTGGTGGAATACATTCCAACTCATGGCAACCCCGTGAGTTGCAGAGTGGAACTGCGCTCCATAGGATTTTCAAGGCTGTGACTTTTAAGAAGGGAACCCTGATGGTGCAGTGGTTAAAGTGAGTTCAGCAGCCTGAACTCACCAGCGGCTCCTGGGGAGAAAGATGTGGCAGTCTACTTCCATAAAGATTTACAGCCTTGGGTGGGGACCATGGTCTCGGGGAGCATCTAGCTCAATTGGCATAACATGGTTTATAAAGACAATGTTCTACATTCTACCTTGGTGAGTAGCGTCTGGTGTCTTTAAAGCCTGTGAGCAGCCATCTAAGATACTCCACTGGTCTCACCCCTTTGGGAGCAAGGGAGAATGAAGAGAACAGGATACAAGGAAAATATTTGTCCAAAGGACTAATGGACCACAGCTACCACGGCCTCCACCAGACTGAGTCCAGTACAACTAGACGGTGCCCGGCTACCACCACTGACTGCTCTGACCGGGATCACAATAGAGGGTCCCGGATAGAGCTGGAAAAGGATGTAGAACAAAATTCTAACTCACAAAAAAAGACCAGATTTACTGGCCTGACAGACTGGAGAAACTCCGAGAGTATGGCCCCCGGACACCCTTTTAGCTCAGTGGTGAAGTCACTCCCGAAGTTCACCATTCAGCCGGGGATTGGACAGCCTCATAGAACAAAATGGGACTAATGAGGCACAGCAGTCCGGGGACAAGGACTAGTAGGCAGGAGGGGACAAGAAAGCTGGTGATAGGAAACCCAAGGTTGAGAAGGGACAGTGTTGACATGTCGTGGGGTTGTTAACCACTGTCATAGGGCAATATGTGTACTAACTGTTTAATGAGAAACTATTGGTTCTGCAAACCTTCATCTAAGGTACAAAAAAAAGAGAGAATTATCTATGTGAGATCAAATTGACAACAGCAACTCAAAAGTTTTGATGGGAGCCTAGGGGGCAGTGAGTTGAAGATAATGGTGATGGAATAATTTGGAAAAGGACAGTAAGAATAGCAGCACAACCTGAAGAATGTAATCGATGTCACTGAATTGTACATGTAGAAACTTTTGAAATGGTGTAACTTTGGCTATGTATATTTTCACTTAAATAAAAGGTCCTCCAAGGTCAAGAAGGGAGCGTGTTGACGTGTCGTGGGGTTGTTAACCAATGTCATAAAACAATATGTGTACTGACTGTTTAATGAGAAACTATTTGTTCTGTAAACCTTCATCTAAAGTACTATATATATATATAAGATTTACAGCCTTGGAAACCCTATGGGGCAGTTCTACTCTGTCCTATAGGGTCACTGTCTTAGGCTGGGTTCTCAAGAGGAGCAAAACCAGTGAAGTAGATATATATAAATACATATAGAGAGAAATTTATTTCAAGGAAATGGCTCACACATTTGTGGAGGCTGGCAAATCCCAAATCTGTGGATCAGGCATCAGCCTGGAGGCTTCTCCTGACTCACATGGTTGCAGGGGCTGACGAACCCAAAATTGGCAGGTCAGACAGCAGGATGCCGGCTCACATCCCAAGAACTGGAGGGTAGAGGATGATGAAACAGATGCAGGATAGAGAGAGGGAAAGCTTTGCCAGAACATCCATACATTGGATGTAGGCCACAACCCCAAGGAAATTCCCCTTTCAACTGTTTGGTTGCTCACATCAGATCCCAAAATGGAAGATGGTTACATAATATCTGCCAAACCACTGAGAGTCATGGCGTAGCCAAGTTGACACATAACCTTTACCATCCCAGTCCATATGAGTTGGACTCAACGGCTGTGGGTTTGGTTTGGTTTTGCCTTTTGGAAGTAGATCACCACGCCTTTCTTCTGAGGTGCCTCTGGGTGGGTTCAAGCCACAAACCTTTGGGTTAGTAGTCAAGCACTCAACTGCTTGCACTATCTAGGGACTCATTGGGGAGTATAATTTTGACTAGCGTGGTCAGAGAAGATCTCCCTGGGAAGGTCACACTTGAGCAAAGATCTCAAGGAGATAAAGAATATGCCATGTCTGGGGCAAGCAGAGGGAACAGCAGGTGTAAAGACCCTAAAGGGAGAGTGTGTCTAGTTTGTTTGAGGAACAGTAAGGAGGTCAGTGTGGCCGGAGCAGAGTGAGGATTGTGGGGTGGTGGGGGTCGAGAGTACTGTAGGAGAAAATAAAGGAGATAAGTTCAGTGAGATAAGAGGGATTGAGTGGAGGGTCCAGATGTACAGCACTTTGTAAACTGTTTTAAGGATTTTGGCTTTTATTGAGTAAAACTTTTTAGCAAAATGATCACCTCAGCTGCTGAGAATAGAGTGTAGGAGGCAAGGTAGGAAGCAGGGAGACAAATTAGGAGTCGACTTTCTAATAGAGGCCATGAGACATTTATGCAAATAATTATAAGGCACAGTACAATTTAATACACTACCCCAGAGAAGCCTGTGTTTGGGTAAAGGTTAAGCTGCTATAACAAAGAAATTCTGAAATACAGTGGCTCAGATAAGACGGATTCTTTTACGCTTGCATAAAAGGCTGGTTGGTCTAGGTCAGTTCCATGCTCCATGCTAGGTCACAGGCACATCCCCATTCCAGCTCATGGGACAGGGGAAAGAGAAGAGGTACAGGCAAGGGATTTCCTTTTAAGGAGCCCTGGTGGTGTAGTGGTTAAGAGCTCTGCTGCTAACCAAAAGGTCGGCATTTGGAATCCACCAGCCGCTCCTTGGAAACCCTATGGGGCAGTTCTACTCTGTCCCATAGGGTGGCTATGAGTTGGAGTTGACTCAATGACAAGGGGTTTGGTTTTGGGTTTTATAGTTGGAGCCCTGGTAGCATAGTGGTTGAGAGCTATGGCTGTTAACCAAAAGGTTGGCAGTTTGAATCCACCAGCTGCTCCTTGGAAATCCTGTTGTTACAATGCTTATAACCATTATTTGGGAATGGGCTTTCTTTGTTAACGAGACATTATTAGTGTAGGGTGTATCTTAAGTCAATCTCTTTTGAGATTTATAAAAGAGATTAAACAAGCAAGCAAGCAGAGATGGGGAAGATAGATGCCAAGCCACATGAAGATCGAGAGGAACAGAAGCTCAAAAGAGACAAGGACCTCCCTCGACAGCCAACAGAGAGAGAAAGCCTTCCCCTAGAGATGATGCCCTAAATTCAGACTTCTAGCCTTCTAAACGATGAGAAAATAAAATTCTGTTCCTTAAAACCACCCACTTGTGATATTTCTGTTATAGTAGCACTAGATAACTAAGACAGAATTATATTATGTAAATCATGGTTTCTATTAACAAAGTCTATCTTTACACGGAGTCTCGTTCTAGAAGATAGATCTCATAAAGCAAAGTATGCTTATTTTACCTTAGATAGGATTTGACTGAACCCTTTAGATGTGTTTCACTCTCCTCAGGTTTCTGTGAGTTGGTTTCTTGTGAACGTAGGCTTTATTGTGCAAGGTCAGTACCACAGGGAGCTAGAATCATCTAGACATTTAAAACAATTGGAGATTTCAGCCCCCCTTGACAAAAGGGGCCAACGGAAGAAGGCAATTAGATGAAAACAGTAGGGCTATGTGGGCTTTGTGGTTTGGGCTGGTAATTTTTTTTATGAGCTGGGGAGTTCTCCCAAGTTCATTACTCATCTAGGGAGTGTTTTGGAGCCCTGGTGGCGCACTGGTTAAGAACTCAGCTGCTAACCGTAAAGGTCAGCAGTTCGAATCCACCAGCCGTTCCTCAGAAACCCTATGGGGCAGTTCTACTCTGTCCTATAGGGTCATTATGAGTCAGAATCAACTCGACGGCAGAGGGTTAGGGAATGCTTGGGTGATGCTAGAAGTACTTGCTTTTGTTTAAAAAATGTTTAAATGAAAGAATGTAGAAAAAAGTGTGTGTGTGTGTGTGTATGTGTGTGTAAGCTAATAGGCCCCCTAATTCATCCTACTCATTTTATAGAGCAAGAAATTGATACCCAGAGAGGGGATGTAAATGCCCAAGGTCACACAGCTAGTTCTTGGAAGAGATGCGAGTAGAACCAAAGCCTTCTGGCTCCTGGTAAAGGGCTCTTGCCTGAAGCTCTGTTACAGAGCCAAACTAGCCTGGGCTCAGAGCTGCAGAAACTGCAGGTCAAATCAAAATCCCTTCCATTTTCAGCAGGGGAAATCTGTCTGTTTTCTACTTGGTTCTTTGAATTTTTTCAGGTCCATGGAGGAAAATGGCATTGTACACATTGTTCCAGGTGAGGAGAGGGGCGGGAATGCTTATCCTTGCTCTCTTGCATTTTACCAATTCCTCTGTCCTTGGTCACCCAGAATCCTGCCATTGCTATATAGCTTTTATTTTTTATTTTTGTCTGTAAAGTCATACTTGTTGTTGTTTTGTTAGTTTGCTGTGGAATTGATTCTGACTCATGGAAAACCCATAGGGTTTTCAAGACTGTGACCTTTCTGAAGCAGATCTCCAGGCCTGTCTCCCGAGGTGCCTCTGGATGGATTTGAACCGCCAACCTTTTGGCTAGTAGTTGAGCACTTAATTCTTTGCACCACCCAGCCACCTGAAGTCATACTAGGAAGCAGGAATTGCATTTACTTTCAAGAAATTGCAAACAACCTACTCATACTGCAGATTTATCCTCAAATCTATATGAAGTGGGGTGGGGCAAATGACCACATTTAGTTTACACGTGGGCAAGCTGAGGGATTGAATGGTCAGGATTTGGGAGAGGGCAAAGACAATAGATGTTACTTCAGTGGTCAGGGTACTCCCCACTGTCATAATCTCATAACTGAGAGAAGGAATTTCTGACAGCCACATTACCAAGGTCACAAAGCATGCAATTGAAAGATTGGATTCATTGCATCCTGCATTGGGTATGGATACATTTGACAAAAAGAATTGGTCGACATTCGACCATTTCAGAAAGTAGCATATGATCAGGAACTGACGGTACTGAAGGAAGACATCCAAGCTGCACTGAAGGCATTGGCGAAAAACAAGGCTCCAGGAATTGATGGAATACCAATTGAGATGTTTCAACAAACTGATGCAGTGCTGCAAGTGCTCACTCATCTATGCCAAGTAATTTGGAAGACAGCTACCTGACCAAAAGACTGGAAGAGATCCATATTTATGCCTGTTCCAAAGAAAGGTGATCCAACAGAATGCAGAAATTATTGAACAATATCATTAATATCACACGCAAGTAAAATTTTGCTGAAGATCATTCAAAAGCGGCTGCAGCAGTACATCAACAGGGTACTGCCAGAAATTCAAGCTGGATTCAGAAGAGGACGTGGAACCAGGGATATCACTGCTGATGTCAGCTGGCTCCTGGCTGAAAGCAGAGAATACCAGAAAGATGTTTCCCTGTGTTTTATTGACTAGGCAAAGGCATTTGACTGTGTGGATCATAACAAATTATGGATAACATTGCAAAGACTGGGAATTCCAGAATGCTTAATTGTGCTTATGAGGAACCTGTACAGAGATCAAGAGGCAGTCATCAGAACAGAACAAGGGGATACTGCATGGTTTAAAGTCAGGAAAGGTGTGCGTCAGGGTTGTATCCTTTCAGCATATGTATTCAATCTATACGCTGAGCAAACAATCTGAGAAGCTGGACTATATGAAGAAGAACAGGGCATCAGGATTGGAGGACGACTCATTAACAGCCTTCATTATGCAGATGACACAACCTTGCTTGCTGAAAGTGAAGAGGACTTGAAGCACTTACTGATGAAGATCAAAGACTACAGCCTTCAGTATGGATTACACCTCAACATAAAGGAAACAAAAATCTTCACAGCTGGACCAGTAAGCAAAATTATGATAAATGGAGAAAAGTTTGAAGTTGTCAAGGATTTCATTTTACTTGGATCCACAATCAACACCCATGGAAGCAGCAGTCAAGAAATCAAAAGGCGCATTGCATTGGGCAAATCTGCTGCAAAGGACCTCTTTAAAGTGTTAAAAAGCAAAGATGTCACCTTGAAGACTAAGGTGTGCCTGACCCAAGCCATGGGATTTTCAGTCACCTCATATGCATGCGAAAGCTGGACAATGAATAAGGAAGACCGAAGAACAATTGATGCCTTTGAATTATGGTGTTGGCGAAGAATATTGAATATACCATGGACTTCCAGAGGAACGAACAAATCTGTCTTGGAAGAAATATAGCCAGAATGCTACTTAGAAGCAAGGATCGTGAGACTTCATCTCACGTACACTGGACATGTTATCAGGACGGACCAGTCCCTGGAGAAGGACATCATGCTTGGTAAAGTAGAGGGTCAGTGAAAAAGAGGAAGACCCTCAATGAGATGGATTGATGCAGTGGCTGCAACAATAGGCTCAAACATAGCAATGACTGTGAGGATGGCACAGGATCAGGCAGTGTTTCATTTTGTTGTACATAGGGTCTCTGTGAGTTGGAACTGACTCAACGGCACCTAACAACAACATATGTATACGCACATACATGTGTGCATGTATGTATGTTCATGTATATAATAAAGCACATGGGGGCACAGTTATGGATATTTCTTAGACATAACCAAACACCTTGCAGGATTGGTTTTCTGGGTTTGAAGCCTTAGGCCCATAGTCTCGTGGGACAACACAGTCAACTGGCATAATATAGCTCCAAAGTTTATGTTGTACATCCTAGGTTGGTGAGTAGTGTCTGTGGTCTTAAAAGCTTGAAAGCAGCCATCTAAGATGTAACTATTGGCCTCTTCTCATCCAGAGCAAAGAGAAAGAAGAAAACCAAAGGCTCAGAGAACAAACTAGTCTACAGGACTAACAGTCTACAAAAATCATGGCCTCATCTACCCTGACACCAGAAGAAATAGATGGTGCCCAGCTACCACTAATGACCACTCTGATCAGGGCCACAATAGGCAGATACTCATAGAAGGAGAGAAAAATGTGCAACAAAACTTTTAAGTCTTAAAAAGTCCAGACTTACTGGACTGGTTGAGACTAGAGGACTCCCTGAGACTATTGTCTTGAGATACTCAATAAGCCTCAAACTGAAACTACTCCCTGAGGTCACCTTTTAGCTAAATAATAGATTGGCTCATAAAATAAAGCATATTACCCGTGAGTACTGTGCACCTTTAAAAAATCATCTGTATGAGACCAAATGGTCAACAGTTATTCTAAAGCAAAGATGCAAGGGTAAGGGAACAGGGAAACCAGATTACAGAAGTGAAACATCCAGAAGGGAATTAATGAGAATATTAACACATTGTAAAAAATATCAACAATGTCTCTGAGCAATTTGTGTGGTAATTGCTAAATGGGAGCCTAATTTGCTGTGTAAACGTTCACTGAAAACACAATAAAATACTATTTAAAAAAAACAAGATGCCTCTTTTCTCCAACCAGAGCGTCTTGACCCCTCAGCACTCCCCCCCCCCCCACCGCCCCTCCACCAGGTGTCAGGCTGTGCTTTGTGATGTCTCAGCCTCATCGTGGCCTCCTCAGCATCCCCCTCCCCCACGGAGGCGTCAGGCTGTGCTTTGTGATGTCACACCCTCCACGGGCTACCATTGGCTGGGCTGTGCCTTGCTGACCAAACAAAGCTAAAGGGTGTGGCTCCTGGGGAGGGGGATAAATAGGGGGCGTCAGGCAGCCTGGGGTAGACCACTAGAAGGCCTTGACATGGCAAAGACAACCAAGAAACCACAAATGTCGGCCGCAGTTGATGAACAACCGACTCCAAGCACCAAAGGAAGGAAGAAGGGGAAGGTCCCCGGTCAACCCAGGTCCACAGGCAGTGTCAAGGTGAAGGCCCACCGTCAACCCAGGTCCAGCGGCAGTGTCAAGGTGAGCCGACCGCACTCAAGCTCCTCCTCTTCTTCCCCATTGATCCCCCCAAGACTGCTTCCCTGTCCTTGCCTGGCACAAACCCCTCCTCGGCCCGCTCCTCTTTTCATAAAGTGCCCGTTCCCATCCATCTTTCAACCCCCTCCCCCAAACCAATGCCCTTCTGTGCTTACCCTGTTGTCTTTCCAGCTGCCGAAGACAACCACCGGGGTAAAAAGATCCCCTCAGGGGAGTCTGAAAAAGAAAGCCCCTCCGAAAACTTCCGCCCGCCCAAGAATGCCTAAGAAAGCTAGAGGGCCAACACTATTCGGCCATTATCACAAGTTTAATAAGAAACTGAACGTAAATGAGCCATGCGAGGACCAAGAGTCCCAAGAGTCCCAAGAGTCCGTTGAGAAGGCCACCACTTCAAGCGATGTCCCACGCTGCTGGTAGCTTCAGAGCAAAGTCAGAGACCTCAAAACTCTGCGAAATCTCCAGAGGTCTGGATGCTGGCCAACTGTGTGGGAACCGAGTCTTACACCAACAGGGTACACCAATGGTGATGATTAAAATAAAAGAACAAGGTGTGAAAAAGAGATGTGTGTGTGTGTGTGTGTGTCTGAGTTCTTTGATGGTTGGGAGGGAGAAAGGAAGGGAAGAGGTAGGAGCGTGAAGAGGTAGGGAGGTGGGGTCCTGCACTGTTGGGGATCAGACCGCAGGTCCGCAGTGATCATTGGGGATCTGGGGGAGAATTGGGCATGGAAGACGATTTCATCAGTAACACTTTAACCCATGGGCAGCAGGTTGGGGGGGCTTCCAGGGCAGGGTGGGGTGGCTAGCATAGCCCTGGTCCATTCTGCAGTAGACCTGCCCGCTCAGACCACGCTCAACTTCCAGCTGGTAACAATGCTTCAGACACTTCCAAGCCTATTCACGTAAGTTGTCCTGTGCCCTTCACCCAGATTCCCCACCTTCTCTCACTCTGGTCCCTTCTCCACCCTACAGTGAACCCTGCATTTGGAGCCCTGAGTGTCATCCTGCCTTGGCTCTCTGGACTTGGTTGTGCGTGTGGTGTCTCTCATGGACTCTGGCAATTGCTCTCCCCTGGATCCTCCCTATGCCCTCGCTAGCTGAGGGTCTTGGTCTGGCCTCATCCCCTGACTCCTGGTCGTTGGGCCTGAATCCTTGCTTCTCAAAGTAAAGGGGAAATGTCTTGTTGACATTTCAGAATCTTAAATCGTGACCAGAGGAATCCTGTTACTCGAGACTTCACTGCTTATATTCAGTTTCATATGGGTGAGGGATTAAGCTAATGTTCTGCTTAACCTAATTAGAAATCGGGGAGATAAACGAATTAAAAGAACAGTGAGACAGTATTTTATCATCCATGATTTTGACCGAAATTTAAAAGATGATAAAATAAAAATATTTGTGAGAGTGAAGGATATTCACATGCATTAATTTTTGAGAAGACAAACTGGTATATTTTTGGAATAATTTTTCCAGTATTTATAAACATTTAAACTATTCAAACCCTTTCCACTTTAACTGAATGTCCATGTTGATATGTCTTCCTGATTAGAAGACATGCACATTTGCCCAACAATCCATGATCAAAGATGTTGGTTTCGGTCTTATTAATCCTAGCAATAAATGGGAAACAACTTATGTGTCCATCAGGAGGAGAATGGTTGGTGGTTGGTGGTTGGAGTCCACCCACAGGGACCTCAGAATAAAGGCCTGGCAATCTACTTCCAAAAACTCAGCCACTGAAAATCCTGTGGAGCACAGTTCTACTTTGACACACGGGGTCGCTGTGAGTCAGAATTGACTCGACAGCAACTGCTCCTGGTTTGTTCTTAGAAGACATGGCACTGTACTCCTGTATGATCACTGCTCCTGGATGCTACCCTTCTATGAGGAGGGGTGTGTCTTGCTTTGCCTAGAACCCCGCACCCCCTCAACACCACGTCTCCCAAAGAGCAGATGCTCAATTCATGTTGCGGGAATAAATGAGCCAGTGAGCAGGGGCTTTCATTTATTAAGGTTTAATTTCTCCGACAGTCTTGTATAATCCGGGTATATAGCTTTTAATTTTACAGAACAACAAACTAAAAAAGATAAGGGAATTCAAGAATTAATCATATTTTACTTTTTTCTCTCTATTTTACTGCCGAATTTTTTCACATCTTCAAAGAAATTCCTGTTCCAATGCCATGTTATCTTGTTTCAGATCACCAAATAAGAGAGGCTTCCCAATTTGTTTTACAAAAATAACAAAATTTTTACTCTTGTGTAGGATAAACATTAATAAATGTGTGAGCAATGTTATTTGTAAACTTAGATTCTGAAGCTAATTAAGCTATCTATTCAAGGGAACAGCATTTAAAAAATACCAACAAGAAAAGAAGATAAAGCTCCAAGTCCCCACCTATAGAACAGGAACACAAAGGTGTTATACACTGTGTCTCCCAGCCTCACCCTGGCCCCCTGCTGCTTAGAAAGGTGACCACCCTCCTCAAACACAGAGTGAAGCATTGGCCTGAGACTTTACTCCGGGCAGGAGAGGCTGCTGGCTGTGGCAGTCGTGTCATCCGTGGTGGCAATTCTGGCCTGGGCTCTATCTTCCTCATTCCTCAAATCCTCCTCATACCAGGGTGATAAGGCACTTGGGATGGTACCATTGACTTTGGCCAGAAACTCGAGGACTTTCATCTTGCTGGTTTCCACGTGGGCCCTCGAGCCCCACAGGAATTCATAGCAGGCAGGATTGCTGTTGGGCACCTGCCGGTACTCCAGGTACTTCTCCTGCACCCAGTCATTGGTGATGAGCTTCCTGGGCTCCCCATATGTCTTAGTCATCTAGTGCTGTTGTAACAGAAATACCTCAAGTGGATGGCTTTAACAAAGAGAAATTTATTCTCTCCCTTTCCCGTGGGCTCCAGGCCCAATTCAGGGCTCGGGCTCCAAGGGAAGGCTTTCTCTCTCTGTCAGCTCTGGAAGAAGGTCCTCATCATCATCAATCTTCCCCCGGACTAGGAGCTTCTCTGCGCAGGAACCTCAGGGCCAAAGGACATGCTCTGCTCCCGGCACTGCTTTCTTGGTGGTATGAAGTCCCCCATTCTCTGCTTGCTTCCCTTTCCTTTTATCTCTTGTAAGATAAAAGGTGATGCAGGCCACACCCTAGGGAAACTCCCTTTACATTGGATCAGGGATGTGACCTTAGGGTGTTATACAATCCCACCCTAATCCTCTTTAACATAAAATTACAATCACAAAATGGAGGACAACCACACAATACTGGGAATCATGGCCCAGCCAAATTAATACGCACATTTTGGGGGGGACATAATTCAATCCATGACAGAGGGGTGCTGACAGGAAGACAGTTTTGACTGAGAACAATAGATATTTGGAGGGAGCAGGCCCCCAAAACACTGCAGGCAAAGTTTCTAGTTCCAGTCCTTTGGTGCAAGCTTAATTAGTTTCTGTGGACCAGCTGCAAATGGAGAGTTCGATTTGCACTTGTTAATCCTGTACAGCTAGGACTCAGGGTTTTTATATCTGCTTTTTCAGCACCACCTCATTAATCCTCACAGTCGCAGGGGGAGGCTGAAGACTCAGTCATCTTCATTTTAGAGAAGAGGCCCAAAGAGGTGAAATGCCTTGTACCCCATCATATGGCAAGTCAGTGGCTGGGCTGGAAATAGAACTGAGCCCTGATTCTGAGGTGAATGGCTCAACTCCTTAGCCCACACAGCTTCCCTGCTTTGCCTGTTCACTGCAGATGCAGAAATCTCAGGCTTGCAGGGAATTTGGCTTCCCTCAACTGATGCTTGGGGCTGACCCTCTGCTGAAATGTGTAATAGACAACATTGGGGAGTGTGGGAGTCCCTGGGAGGTGCAAATCGCTAATGTGCTCAGCTGCTAACCAAAAGGTTGGAGGTTTGAGTCCATCCAGAGGCGCCTTGGAAGAAACGCCTGGTGATATACTTCTGAAAAATCAGCCATTAAAAATCCTATGGAGCACAATTCTAGTCTGACACACATGGAGTCACCATGAGTCGGAATTGACTCAGTAGCAGCTGGTACTGGCACTGGGGGGTGGGAGGTAGGGGAGAGGAGGGATGCTTTTTAAAAATAATTTATTTTTATTGTTTTTGAGAATATGCACAGCAGAACATACACCAATTCAACAGTTTCTACATGTACAATTCAGTGACACTGATTACATTCTTTGAGTTGTGCAACCATTTTCACCCTCCTTTTCTGCGTTCTTCCTCCCCCATTAACATAAACTCACTGACCCCTAAGGTTCCTATCTAATCTTTCCAGTTGCTATTGGCAATTTGATCCTATATAGATAGATCTTAAAAGAGCATAATGCTCAAGGCAGACATTCTTTACTAGTTAAGCTGAATTACTGTTTGGTTTTAAGAAGACTTCAAGGGATAATTTTCATTAGAGGTTTAAGTTTTAAAGATTATCTCAGGGCAATAGTTTCGTGGGTTCATCCAGCCTCCATGGATACAGAAAGTCTGGATTCTATGAGAATTTTAAACTCTGTTCTGAATTTTCCCCCCTTTTGACCAGAATTCTTCTACAGAATCTTTGATAAAAATGTTCAGTAATGGTAGCTGGGTACCAGGGATGGATTCCCCAATAAGCAAGGTACACACGGGCTTATGTATGCTTAATTATCAATCTGTAGTGCACAGTTTCACTTGTTTTTCACCACATCAAAGACGTGCTGAAACCCACGTGAAATTGTTCACTACAGATTAGTAAGTAAACACAAGTAAGCCCGTGCATACTTGCTTACTGGTTAATCTGCCCCTGCTGGGTAGCATCCAGTTCTGGTCTCATGGCAAAGGGAGATGAGGGATGCTTTGTTAACACTCTCCTATTGCATTCTGGTGTCCCTCTCTGGCATACTGTCACTCCAGGTCTCTTATCCTTGAAGAAGTGCCTGACCACCCCACCCCCCACAACCTCTGCCCAGGTCCACTGAAATGAGCCAGTCCTAGATGTCCTCCCTTTGGGGCCAATACCATCAGTTAGCTTAGCTGATGGACTCTGATGAAATACCCAACATTTTGACCAAAGCATGTCTGATGTTAGAATGAACATGGACCCCAGGTAAGCGGGTATGGGAATGTAAACAGAAGTATCAGAAACAAGTGTTAATTGCCTTTGAAATTACTTGTATTCTTTAAAAATCATGCAACTTTTGCATTCCTCCCATGATACTGTTATACAAAGATATTTGATATATCATTCAAATGATATTTCCCTCCAAAATCTGTGAGAAAAATGCAAATGCATCAGGAAGATGGGCCACATTATAATTGTGGCATTTTATCTGCTGGCACAGACCCTGGGAAACTCAAACTCTGGTTTGAGGAGGCAGTCCCGTAACCATGGGCAAATGGGAGAGGGTAAGGGGCCATCCAGGAACTACATCTATATTTTGATGGTAGCTTTTGGGACACAATCCCTTTATGCACACATTTCCATGTGCACATACAGGCAGTCCCCAGATTATGAATGAGTTCTGTTGCTAAGTCTTTAAGTCGAATTTGTACGTTAAGTTGGAACAGTTAGGTACGGTTTGTATCTAACATCAGTTAGTCAAATGTTTGTCTTAACATATAGTATATATTGTGCCTTTCTATGCATACAAACCATATGGAAACACTTCCAGATACACTAAAGCATCTTTAACATAAGAATATGCCATCAGAGCTCCTTGGTAATAATGATAATAATGTTTTGATGTGTGTTGCAAAGTAGCGCCTGTTTGTTTTTACGAACCATTGTATGTGCCTCAAAATTTTAGTATAATAGGCTTTACGGGGGTTGGTTCATAACTATGTATGGAAGTCGGCCAGGGACTACCTATACCACTCCACTTGCTGGCTCTGAGAAGGGTGTGGCACCAGGGTAGACAGTGAAGAGAGGTCAGGGGCCAGGCGGGCTTGCATTAGCCCTCACCTCACACCCCACAGTTACCTACCATCTGTCTGTTGCACAGGCCACCTGAACCCGAAACAATTACAGACCATCTTCTGAAGAGGGTGTTTGCATCCATGTCTCTGGATGTTCAGGTGAAGTGCTTCAAAGGTGGGGTGGGATGGGACCGTAGGGCAGTGGTTGAAAGCATGGGCCGGGCTTGAAAACTAGCTGGCTGCACCACTTACTTACCAGCTGTGTGACCTTCAGCTTAACCTCTCTAGGCTTCAGTTTCCTCGTCTGAGAAATGGAGATGATAATAGTACCTCTCTCAAAGGATTGTTCTGGATTAAATGAGATGATGCAATGTAAAGTACTTAGCATAGTGCCTGGCATACGGCAAGCGCTCATCCACAGTTGGTTTTGCATATTTAAGGGCAGAGATCAACTTTTCTGTGTTGTGGGAGGCTCCCAACATAGTACGGACACATCTTTTCTTTTAGCCAAAGTCTTGAAAATAAGAACGAGGACTAAACACCCAAAGGGAAGGACATCAAATCAAAGCTAGAACAGGGAAGCATAAAGTGAGCCCATTCCTAAGTGGTAGGTCTGTAACCTGCAGCTGGAAATGTCAGTGTGAGCACTGGAACATGTCCCTGGGATGCTGTGAGTGTGCGCAGTGCCGAAGGAACTGGTGTGTGGGTGCTTGGGCATGGCTGGGAAGGAGTCACTAGAAACACTCAGGTGAAACAAGCAGTTCTGTACCTGCTCAAAGGCAGACCTTTATAATATAATTTCCCCCTAACATTGGCTTCCAGCAGGTCAGGGCACTGGAAGAGGGCCCCACCTGGAGTCTGGAACATTTCGCCAGGGCCCAGGATTGAACTCTCAGGGGTCATTTCCTCCCACTCCGTGAAGGACCTCCTGACTCTAGACACATGCCCACAGCCTGGTTTTCAGCCTGCAGGATGGTGAAGGGGATGCAGTTATGACTCCCATCCTATTGACTGGAGGAATTTGATCCTAAGACATAAATTGCTGCCCCTTTCCAGTGCTGGCAGCTGATCCTCCCCTGCCCTTTTGGCAGGAAAACTTCTGGATGAGGCAGGTCCTTTCAATTCATTGCTGATGAAATTGCCTATTATTCACAATGCCTTGACAACAGCTTGAAAAAATGTGACTGCCAGCACCACTGGCATCCTGGGCCTGTGCCCACAGTATGAACCCATTTTCCTTTAATTGGCTGAAGCCAGGAAGGCAGGATTCAGGCTCTGAGGGACTCGTTTCTGGTATGCGGTGACTGGAAAGCATCAGCCTCGGGTGGAGGTAGAGCCTCCCTCAGCGCTCTGGCTACTGCAGAGAATGACCCTGGGTCCCCAGAAAGGGAGACCATCAGAGTCACCTCAAGAGAGTTTCAGAAGTATTTGGAAAGTAGTTGGTGAAACTCAGCTGAGTCCGTGGGACATTGGAAGATGGTCTCAACTCCTCATCCTTTGACAGTAGGATGTCGGACTGACTAACCAAAAACCAAACCAAACCTATTGCCCCTGAGTCAATTCCGACTCATAGTGACCATATAGGACAGTAGAACTGCCCCATAGGGTTTCCAAGCTGTAAATCTTTATGGAAGCATGGAGTGGCTGGTGGGTTCAAACTGCCAATCTTTTGGTTAGCAGCCAAGTGCTTTAACCTCTGTGCCACCAGGGCTCCTCCTCTAGACTGCCTACTCCTGTCCAAATGTCCAACTATGGTGCCCTGGGTGAACCATTCCTAGGGGAGCAAGGACGCTTCTCAAAAAGTACAGACGTCTGGGAGAGCTCTCTTGTGACAGTCACCTCATTCAACATTCATCCATTCTTCATTCACTCAACAAACATTTATTGAAGACCTACTATGTGCCAGAGGGGCAGTGGTGGTGCCGTGGTGGAATTCTTACCTTCTATGTGGGAGATCTGGGTTCAATTCCTGACCAACGCACCTCATGCGCAGCCACCACCTGTCAGTCAGTAGAGGCTTACGTGTTGCTATGACGCCGAACAGGTTTCATCCAGTGCAGCTTCCAGACTAAGACAGACTAGGAAGAAAGGCTGGTGATCTACTTCTGAAAATCAGCCAATGAAAATCCTATGGATCACAATGATCTGATCTGCAAGGGTTTGTGGGGATGGTCCAGGACTGAGCAGCATTTCATTCTGCGTGGGGTCGTCATGAGCCAGGGGCTGACTTGACGGCAGCTAACTCTGTGCCAGGTACTGTGTGGATAGCCACGGTCTAGAAGGAAATAAAAATGCTTTCTGACCTTAAGGAGCTACCAGGGTAGTGGAAGGCCATAGAGGCCCAAGCTTCTGGACTGCCTAGTTGGGTCATTTTGAGTGGTAGCTGGCTTCACTTCACACCGCTATTGACTTCCATAGGATACCAACCTTGGAGTTGTGGGACAGTATCCCTGGCAGGCAGCGCCCAGAAGATTTCTGCCACCCGTCCTAGGGCTGTCACCCCTGGCTCTCTCCCATACACAGAAGCAAATCTCTGATTTGTTGTTGGGGAACACACAGGGCAGCCCAGCCTGACTGTCTCTGGCTCCTCCTGAAGGCTTTGCTTCTAAATTCTAAATCTCTTGTAGACATTTAAAAAACAAACAAACACAAACCCCTGCAATCAACCTTTGAGGGCAAGTGACTAATCAGGGCCACTGCAGATAATTATATAGTTTGTGCACCCAGCCAAGGAGGCAAGCCAGCTGGAGAAGGCTGAAATTACCAAGCCATGCACCCACAGGGCTATCATCACTTAGTTGTTGCTGTTAGTTGCCGTCGAGTTCATTCCGACTCACGGCGACCCCAAGTGTACAGAGTAGAACTGCTCCATAGGGTTTCAAGGCTGTGACCTCTTGGAAGCAGATTGCCAGGCCTTTCTTCTGAGGCACCTCTGGGTGGGTTTGAACTGCCAACCTTTGGGCTAATAGTCGAGCACTTAACCATTTGCACCACCCTAGAGAGTGAGTCTTTTTCTAATTCATCCTCAGGGCAGGGTGGTGGGGGGAGGGAGAACATTTTCTAATTTGCACAAAGACTCTGCATAGGCTAGTGGTGGACCTGTGACTAACAAAAGGAAATAAGAGAACAGGAGAAATAAAATAATTTCTCACCATTAGGTAACTCTCTGCGAAGCCAGAGAGAGCTATTCTGCTTAGGGTTGGGCTGTTTCTATCCTACCCAAGCCACCCTCGCCACCTGCCTCAACAAACTGCCAAAGGCAGTTGCAAGGGATTCATTAGTCTAAACCAGAAGGTAGTCAGGCTAAGGCAACTGGCTAAGTTTCAGAGGGATAGACCCCATTTCCCAATCCCACCCGATACCAAAACCTAAACCCATTGCCAATGAGTCGATTCCGACTCAGAGCGACCCTAGAGGGTAGAGTAGAACTGTCCCATAGGGTTTCCAAGGCTGTAATCTTTATGGAAGCAGACTGCCACACCTTTCTCTCTCGGAGTGGCTGGTAGGTTCAGACTGCTGACCTTTCGGGTGGCAGCCAAGTGCTTACCCACTGCACTACCAGGGCTCCTCCCCATCCTAACAGATGGCCTAAAACCCTGTCTCCTAAGTCCCAAGCCATCTGCTGTACTCGGCATGCAGCACATTGTGTTTCTGCCCTTAAACCCTTCAGCTCTGAGGTCATAGCCCTGGTGGCCAGGTGAGCCAGAAACCTCATGGTCAAGAGAAAGGAATAGAGGATATCCAGCTCCTGTGACAAACAGGCAGCTTCTAAGAGGAGCAATGGGGATCCCTTGCATGTTGGGGAGTTGGGAGGAGCAGGGTCCTTGGCTCCCATCATCCATCAGGGCCCGGGTGCATGGGAGCAGAGGCCCAGGAAGAGCACTCAGCGGGGCCACCACCAACTAACAATTCAAGGACACAAGGACACCCACAAAGAGGCACTGTGAAGCCTTATTGGGATAGTAAGATGAATAGATTTATTCATTCTTGTTTGAAAAACAAGACATAAATTAGTATATATATATAATTTATATATTTTTATATACTATATACAGACATTAGAAAATGTTTCCTCTCCATGAGGCTGAGGGAGAGGTGAAGGATGGTGGTGGAATGACACAGGTGTGAGCTGAGTGGCGAATGTGTAGGATCAAGAAGTTGGGAGAAGAAGACCACGTCAGTGCTCTGGCTGGCAGTGGTCACGGGGGAAAGGATTCCCCACTGGCTGCATCTCTGGCCCATCAAACAACTTGGTCCTGTAGGATAAGAGGCAAGGAAGAGGGGGGCTGGCTTCTGCAGAAGGAGCTCCCCTCATCCTTGCCACGAGAAATCACCACTCAGAGGGGCTTTATTGCACTGGGGGCGGGGGGTAACCAAGGATGGGCGGAGGGCGGGGGTTAAAGCACAGTGTACATTTTTATAAAACTCACAGAAGAATGAGAGATTTCACATGGGTCTCTCACATAAAGATGGAAGAGAGGCAGACACAGGGGATGAGTGTGTGGGAAACAGAGAGAGATGGAGAGGTGGGCAATAAGCAATCTATACAGAAGAAACATTGGCTTTCTTTGTTCCCTACAGTGGGATCATTGGTAGGGACTCCGTGTCTTCACTCCCAGGAAAGTGGAGGTGGGGGTGGGGGGAGGAGGGGAGGCAGCGGCAGCAATAGATGTGTGTTCAGGAGGATGCTAAACAGTGTGAACCCCCTTCCAAATTGCTCTGGAGAGAGGGAAGAGAGGTGCAGGACTGCACCGGGTAAGGCGCTCAGCTTCTTTTCTTAGAGAGACAAATCCACAGGGTCAATACACAGCCAAAAGCATATACTCAGGATTAACATATCACGCTAGCTTCCAGAAGTTTAAGATATAGTCATCA
>NW_004444004.1:1099934-1118175 GCF_000243295.1 Trichechus manatus latirostris | reverse complement strand
ATCCATAGCTAAGTCAAACTCCTAAGGACAGTCTGTCTGGTAGAGATGTTGAGAGAGGAGCCACAGGCCAGCAGCAGCAGCCCTTGGGCTGGGCTGGGCGGGCTCCAGGGCCTGCACCGGGTCTCCCCAGGGCAGACATTTTCACCTTACCCAAAACGACTGGGGTGATCCCAGATGCTTGCTCCCTAGTGGACTGAGTTGCCCTGCCCATCCATCAGTGAGGGGCAGGGCACTTTGGGGCTGGCTGGTGTGGAGCTACGGGACCTGGGGGCGAGGGCTCCCGAGGCTGCCAGCAGTGAGGCTGGCTGCGAATAGCCCTGTGTGGCTGTTTTCTGCAGATATACCACCCGGGCATGTGCCCTCTGTGGTGGCTCCTGCCAAGTGAATGTGAGCCCAGGGTGGGCGGGCACATCTGGATAGAGTGCCCTCTCCCCTCTGCTCGGCTCCGTGGCCTGCTGCTACTGCCACTGCTCCCTGTTGGGGAGCAGATGTCAGGAGGAACGCAAGGCCCTCGGGCCTGCCTGCTTCAGGCCCCGGCTCCCCTGGTGGAGCAGGAAGCGAGCCTGATGTCACCTCTCAGCCCCTGGGAAGAGAGAAAAGATAGCTCTGCCAGTGGGCATGGTGACAAAGGGCATTTGCCCTCACAGTGACACACAGAGGCCAGGGAAAGGGCGAGGACACCCAGGGCAAGCAGCTGCCTGGAGCCCTCAGGGAACGTCTCAACCAAGGGAGTTGTCACTCCTTGGAGACTAAAGGGCTCGGGAGTTGTCACTCCTTGGAGACTAAAGGGCTCTCGGACCCTGACCGGCCCAGCAGATACACACACTCACCACAAGATGCAAGGACCACAAAGCTCAGAACCTGGGGCCATGGTTGGGGGAGGGCAGGATTGGGCAGACGCCCTACTTAATAAGAGTTTTTAAGGAGCGGGTGAATGTGCTCATAACAGTCGCAGAGGTTGGGGAGCCTGGTGGGTGCCCTGTGGCTGCCCCTATAGCTGCTGTGGCTGCCCCGATAGCTGCTGCCGCCTGCTGCTGCTGCTGTTGTTGTTGTTGCTGCTGCTGCTGGTTAAGGTTCCGGGCTGTGGACTCCTCAGCGGCGCGCAGCAGGAAGGTGTAGTTCCTCACAACCTCTTCTACCTTGGCCAGCAGCTCTTGGCGCTGGGCTTCAGAGCGCACGATGAACACCAGCCGCACGAAGGTCTCAATGAGGCTGCTCAGCACCTGGAAGCTGCCCGTGATGGCCGCCAGCATGTGAGTCGGGCTCTTGTCCACGTTGGCCACACGGCGGCAGGAGGCCCGAAGCTCCTTGAACTTGAGAGCCAGCTCGAGCTTGTACTCAGAGATCTGGGAGACATAGGGCTTCGGGGCGCGGGCCTCAGGGCTGGCCACACACTGCCTCAGGACCGTCAGCAGCTCATTGGTGTCCAGCCGGGCAGCCAGGAAGCCATCGGGCAGGCCGTAGGCATGGGCCCGCAGGGCATTGATCTTGGCCAGGCTCCCCTCGAAGGTGGACACCCGCAGGTCAATCTCTTGGGTGCGGGCAGCCTCAGGGCTGCTGCTGCTGCAGGCAGCCGCATCCAGCACCTGCAGGGTCCTGCTCACCACGGGCACCACCTGCTCATCCAACTTCATGCCTGGCAGAATCTTCATGGGGATGGAGTAGGAGAGCTCGTCCTTGCCATCACTTGCATCATCGGCCATGTCGCACTTGCGGTAGTAGAAGCAGTAGCGGATGGAGCAGCACTTGCTGCTCTCGCTGTCCTCGTCCAGCTCGGCAGGCTTGCGGTACACCTCCTCTGGCAGTGAGAACACGGCCATCTGCCTGGGGCCTTTGGTCTCAGGGGCAACCTGGACATAGGAGGGGTCTCCCAGAGTCGGTGACTCCAGAGACTTGCTTTTGGGACCCAAGGCTAGGGGGAGGCCTGCCTCTACCTCTTTGGCCTCCCTAGGCAGCATCACTAGGGGTGGGTGAGGGTAGACATCTGAGGTCAGCGAGGCCCTGTCGCCCTGGTCCAGCTCACTAATACTATAGCGGTGCATCAGTTTCCTGTAGTTGGGAGCTCCCAGACACTCGCCCCCTGAGGCACATGTGGTCAGGCATGAAACGCCGTTCTCAGGGTCTGATCGGCACTCTCGGGATTCCAGACTGGTGGAGCGGATGCGCCGCATGTTGGTGGGGCTGCTGAGGCTCAAGCCTGGGCCAGCCTCTGGCTGCTTCTGGGTAGGGGGGACCTTGTCCCTCTCCCTCTCCCGGAGGCTGGGCACAGGGGTCTGGGCGGCCTGAGGCCGGCCCCCCCGGCAGATACGCTTGCAATCGCAGCTGCGCCTCTGCTCCCGGGACATGCCAGGTCCCTGTTGCACAGGGCTGCTGCGCAGCTGGCAGCTGCAGCGGCCAGGTGCTGGAGGTTGCAGGTACTCAGTGCCTGGCAGCTCCCCCTGGCTTGGGGGCTTTAGAAGTTCCTCTAGGAACTCCAGCTCATACTGCTTTACCTTCTGCAGCTGGGCCTGCCGCTCATCTGTCTCCTTCTTTTGGCGGGTTGGGAAGGTAGCAGAAAATAAATTGCGTAGCCGGAAAGGACCTCGGGATGACTTGGGCTTTGCAGGGCCTTCAGAGGCTGAGTGGGCCCCATCCAGCGTCGTTTCAAGCTTCCGGGAGGGCATGGTGCTCACCTGTCGGCTGTCAACCTGAGGCCTCAGTGGGCTCTGGGCTCGTGGCTGGCTGCTGGGGCTGTGGCCATGGGGCTGGCAGCTGGGGCTCTGCAGCACTATGGGGTAGCCAGCTCGGGGCACCAGGCTGGTCTCCTCGAGCTTACTGCTTTTGGGTGTGTTCTCCAGCTGCCCCTTCTCCCCCTGGCTTGAGGCCGTGCCCTGCTTGTGCGGGGCTGGCTTAGTGCCCTCAGGCCCGCCCTTGCCTGCCCCCTCCCCTGCAGCCTGCTTGACCACTGACTCACGACTCGCTCGTGAAAGATAGCTCTTGGGAGGAAAACTTTGACCTGGCAGCCTGTCCTCTTGTGGGGAGAGGGGCAGGCTCTCAGCCCGGCTGCCTGTGAGTGCTCTGGGGCTGGAGGAGGTGCTCTGCTGCTGGGAATTCCGTGAGCTCTCTGGACCACCGGGGCTCATTTTGAACTTAAGATTCTTATTGGCACTGCTGCTCATCATGCTGCCCTCTGGCCTCCCCATGCTGCCCTCCAGCCTCCTCTCCCCTCTACTGGGGGGGTTCCCCAAGGCCCCCCCAGGGGTGGCTAGACTCTTACTGTGAACCACCTGCTGTAGGGCAGCCGAGATGATGGCTGGGGTCACACTGCCCTTGGGGTCCAGGATAAGCTTGGGGCTCAGCCTGACTTCCTTGGGCAGGTTCTCCCTCAGCTCAGAGATCTGCTCTTCATTGAGGGACGGTGTGGCCGCCCTCAGTGACATCTCTAGGCCTGCCCTGGCATGGCCAGACCCTTTGTCCTCAGGAACCGGGGACAGCAGGCTCAGATTCTTCTGCTCACTAAGCTGAGGGGACAGTGCTGAGTGCACTGCCAGCGCATACGTTCGCTCGCCCTGTGGCTGGGCCTCTGACTGGGGCAGCTTCCTCCGAGCACCAGGGGGCCCAGGACTCTGGCCTGTGAGAGCCGGCTGGAGGGATGGGTTGGGATCCGGGCGCCCAAGAGAGTAAGGGGCCGTGAGAACAGCCTGGGCTGCACAGCTCTGGATGCGGAAGGGCAGGTCCTTGCGGGCAAGGAGGCTGTCCTTGTTGAGATGCTGGGCCAGGAAGTAGGTGGTATTCTGGTGCTGCTTCATGGCCGACATCATCTCCGACATGTCTGTGAGCTCTGAGGAGTTGGTTTCATGGCCCGAGTCCAGTGATGATTCAGGGGTGATTGCGGCCAGCACAATCAGACCTGGAGGGACAGGGACAGGGCTTGTTACACTGACTGAGATCAAGTTCAAAACCGAGAGAGAAGTAGAGAGCTTGTGGAGGCCAAGACCAGCCAGCAATGTTTCAAGCTGAGTAAAACCAACAAGGCCTAAGAGGGACTGCAGGGCTGAGGGTAGAGGAGTAGAGAGGCAAGCTGTGACAGGGATTGTGAAGGAAATCAGAAGAGAAACAAAAGATGCAAAGAGACTATCTGGGCAGTTTGATAGCAAATTAGCATGCAAATCACACGCAAAACAACATGCTAATCAACACTATTTTTAGATTCAACAGCTAGGAAATTTTTTGTTAATTGCCCTGAAGAGGGTTGGCAAAGAGAGGCCCCTCTCTATTCCTCTTCATCTGGCCAGGCTTGCCTACCATCCTTGCAGCTGAGGCCATTTAGCTGAGCTTGTTCTCTCTCTGGCTGCCACATGGGCCTTGAGCCTGGGAGCAACTAGTGCTTGGAGCTCCAGACTTGGAGCAAAGAGAAATGCTGGACCTAGGGCGAAACATGTTGGGGGTGCCCAGTGCCAAGGATGATGCTCATGTGCACAATGGAGTGGCAGGACCCTCACACACAGAAAAGGCAGGAATTGGTACTCTCCCTGGTCAGCCAGGCTCCCTCGGACCCCAATCTCTTTACCCTCTCTTTTTGCCACCTCATATGCTTTCTCATATTCCTTATTCCTCCATATCTCTTTTCTGTTGCTATGTCATTGACCTCTTCCTCTGTTTTCAGGGGTACATGTATGCAGGTAGATGTGACTATAGGTGCATGTATGATGTGTGTTTGTCCACAGGATGGATATATGTGTATATATCAAGGAATAGCATGCATGTTGCATGATTCTCCTACCAAATAATCAATAATGACAGTTACAACTTACTGAGTCCTTACTATGCTCTTACTATAAGCAGTGCTTTGCATGAATGATCTCATTTAATCATTACAACCCTATGTGATATGACTGTCATTATCAACTCCATTTAAGATGACAAAACTGAGGCGCAGTGAGGGCAAGTGCCTTGTCAAAGGTCACACTGCAAATGAGTCAAGAGGCCAGGACTTGGATGTGTCTGACTCAGAGCCCATGCTCTTAGGCAGGATAAAGACCACAGCCCTGAGCAGTGATGACTCTTGACTCCCCTGATCCCAGGGCGCTAGGTGGTTAGTTGGTTGTTTTGGTTTTCTTCCAATCATATGCATGTTGGATGATCTTTGCCCGTCTTCTATATCTCTCACAATTTTTCTCTGATCCTCCATCCTCGCCTGGCTCCGTAGCTGTCATGGCCTCAATCCGTGAGGTCCATCTGTAAGGCATTTCCAAAGAGACAGAATGGCGAGAGCCAGAGCTCTAGCTAGAGCCAAGCAGCCAGTCACTGCTGCTCCCTTGACCCTATCTGAACTACCTCTGGCCCATCCACTGCCCTGACATACAAGGGTGACTCTGATGTCTACTTGGGAAGAAGCAATGCCACCTACTGGCCTTGCCTGGCCAGGAGAAGGGAGGGGAGGCAAGAGGGAGGAGGAATGGGCCATTACCTGCAGTCTGTGGGGGTGGGGGGTGTGGTCCATCCTCTGAAGCAGCCAGGGCTTCCAGAGCCTGCAGAGTAGACACCAAGGCATCATCTAGCTCCTGGGCATGATCTCGGACTGTCCGGGTCTGCATGCTGTCAATCAGTGTCACTGGAATCTCATCGTACAGGAGCCCACGCAGGTGGCGTCCTTGTTCCTGGCTCTGGACGGCCCGGCGCTTGGTGTCATCCTCATCAGAACTGTTGTCTCGGAAACCAGGGGGTGGGGCGGCAATGGCAGGCAACAGAGAAGTGCTCTCATCTTCCTCCTCCTCCTCCTCCTCACTCCCAGGAGGTGGGAGGGACATCAAGTCTACCATATTGTCACGAGAAGAGCCAGGCCTTCCACACTTGCGAGGGCCCGGCTGCTCCTGGAGTTTGGCTTTGCAAGAGTCACAGTAAAAATTCAAGGACTCAGCCCCAAGGGAATTGTCCAAGGTATAGGACCGGGCCCTGCTGGCACAAGGCTCGTGGTCTAGGCTGGCTCCATCAAAGTCATCAGGGACCACATCATAGCCTTGGCCAGAGCTTTTGGACGTGGGGTCAGACTTGGTCCGGGGCCTGGTCTCCTCAAAGAAGATTAGGTTCTCGTTGACATCCGTCCGGCTTTCCTGCTCCTTCCTTTGTTCCCGCATATGGAGGTAGCAGAAGCTGACAAGCTCAGAGTCGGCAGGCGGGGGCGTGCAGTGGCTCGACTTCCTGGGGCTGGTGCCCACGCTGCCCACATAACTATTCTCCTTTTTCCCCAGGTGGCCCCCAGTGACAGGGCGGTGGGCGCTGTGCATGTAATCTAAACCCAGAAAGAGAATCAATAGATGAGTCCTGGTGCTGAGGATTGTAGCAGAGTTCCCTTGGTATCTCTGGCCCATGTCTCTGCAGCACAGTTGGGTGGCAGGTACCAAGACCAAGCATTACCTGGCTGCTGGTGATTAGGGGAATGGGAGTTGATGAGTCATGTCAGTGCTGACCCTGGAAGTAGAGTGAATAGAATCTAATGGACTGTGCTGCCAGTAGCCCCATTCACCTCTGAAATGGGAAAAAGCATGGAGTGAAGTAGGGTAGGGGTGACAACCTTGGAATCTGGGCCCAGCTGGACTCTTGCATGGGTATGTCTGGTCTGAGAGTCAGCTGTATGCATACTGAAAGAAGTGAGATTTGTTTTATGCCCCCTTTGAAACTGTCCCTGCCCTCGCCCTCATCCTTTTCAGAGTCTTTCCAACCTTCAAATGTCCAGTGCTTTAGTGTTATCTTGAATCTCTTCTAGAAGAAGGAAATAAATCTGACAAGTAGTAATGCTTTAGTGAGAAAGTATAAAACATGCTATGCACAATGTCCAAGAGTTTGCATTTCAAAGAGGACTGTAGACTGAGAGACTCTAAAAGAATAAAGCTCTTTATTCTTTAATACTTAATACTAGCAGAATTCTGGAGTCCCTGGGTGGTACAAATAACAACCAAAAGGTTACTAACCAAAAGGTTGGCAGTTAGAGTCCACCCAGAGGTGCCTTGGAAGAAAGGCCTGGCAATCTACTTCTGAAAGATCACAGCCATTGAAAACCCCATGGAGTGCAGTTCTACTCTGACACACATGGAGTCGCCATGAATCAGAATCAACTCGATGGCAACTGTTTTATTTTTTAGTAGAATTCTAGGTGCCCGAATGTATAACGTGTATGGGATATATGCCATGATGTGCATATGGGGGAGGAGAGTGGGGAGAGTAGTCTTATAATTCCTCAGATCATATTAGTAAAGTGATGGGCTTCTTTGCATTCATGCAGGGCCAGTTCTGTCTGCTACACATACATGTGGTAAAATGTTCTTAGAATTATCTATAGGCAAATGCTTTATCTCTGAATGGCTTCTCTCTCTCACTCTGTTTTGGGACCCCCTCCCTGTGTTATCTATGAGAATATATGCAGACAATGCCAGCTCACTTTGCTATTAGCAGACAGATGGCAAGGAAATACTAACTTAGGCTAAGATCATTACACACGGTCCCATTTAGTCCTCATAACAACCCAGTGAGGTAGGTCCTATCATTATGCCATTTTACAGAGGAAGAAACTGATCCAGATGGCTATATGACCTACACAGGTCATACGTAGCAGAGTCTGAATTTGAGCCCAGGTCTGAGTGACTTCAAAACCCATTACCTAACAGCTTAACACGGTGGTCAAGATGCTGGAAAACAAAACTTCAAAATAGCTTCCAAATTTCAGTTCAGCAAGGTCAGTGTGTCAGTGTTGCCTTTCACTAGCGTTTAGAGGCATCAGAAAAGCACAGTACTGGTACCTAACAATAGAGCTCCAAAATACGTGAACCAAAAATGGACAGGATTGAAGGGAGAAATAGACAATTCAACAACAATACTTGGAGACTTCAACACTCCACACTCAGTAATGGATAGAACAATTAGGCAAAAGATCAACAAGGAAACAGAAGACTTGAACAACACTATAAACCAACTAGACCTAGCAGAAATTTATAGACTGCTCCACCAAACAGCAGCAGAATACACATTCTTCTCAAGCACACGTGGAACATTCTCTAGGGTAGACCATATGTCAGGTCACAAAAGAAGTCTCAATAAATTCAAAAAGACTTAAATCATAAAACGATTTTTTCTGACCACAGTGGAAGGAAAACAGAAATCAGTAACAGAAGAAAAACTGGAAATTTCACAAATATGTGGAAATTAAACAATACACTATTAAAGAAGTTAAAGAAGGAGTCTTTAACAGATGAATGAAAATGAAAACACAGCATACTAAAACTTATGGATGCAGGGAAGGCAGTGCTCAGAGGGAGATTTATAGCTGTAAACACCTACATTACAAAAGAAGAAAGATGTCAAACCTATAACCTAAATTTTCACCTTGAGGAACTAGAAAAAGAAGAGCAAACTATGTTTTCTGATCACAATGGAATTAAATTAGAAATCAGTAACAAAAGGAAATTTGGGAACTATACAAATATGTAGAAATTAAACAGTATATTCTTAAATAACCAATGGATCAAAGAAGAAATCACCAGGGAAATTAGAAAATACTTTGAGATGAATGAAAATAAAAACACACATACCCAAACTTACGGAATGCAGCTAAAGGAGTGCTTAGAGGGAAATTTATAGCTGCACGAACCTACATTAACAAAGCAGAAAGATCTCAAATCAATAACCTAACCTTCCACCTTAAGAATCTAGAAAAAGAAGAGCAAATTAAACCCAAGGCAGCAGAAGGAAGGAAACAGTAAAGTATAAAGGGTAGAAAAACAATACAGAAAATCAATGAAACTGAAAGTTGGTTCTTTGAAAAGAACAGCAAAACTGACAAACCTTTAGCTAGACTGAAAAAGTAAAAAAAGAAGGCGGAATCAAATCACTAAAATTAAGAATTAAAGAAGGGACATCACAACTGACCCTACAGATATGGGAACTATTACAAGGGAATATTATGAATAAGTCCACGCCAACAAATTAGAAAACTTAGAAGAAATGAACAAATTCCTAGAAAGACACAATCTACCAAAATTGACTCAAGAAGAAACAGAAAAATTTGAATAGACCAATAACTGGTAAAGAATTAAATTACTAATTTAAAATCTTCCCACAAAAAAGCCCAGGCCCAGATGACTTCACTGGTGAATTCTACCAAACACTAAAAAAAGAACTTACACCAATCTTTCACAAACTCTTTCAAATAATAGAAGATGAAGGAACACTTCTCAACTCATTCTGTGAGGCCAGTATTATCCTGATACCAAAACCAGACAAAGACATCATAAGAAAACTGCAGACCAGTATCCCTTCTGAATACAGACACAAAATTTCTCAACAAAATACTAGCAAATTCAAACCAGCAACATATAAAAATAATTATATACCATGACTTATCCCAGGCATGCAAGCTAGATTTAGCACCCAAAAGATCAATTCATGTAATATACCATGTTAATAGAATAAAAGACAAAAACCACATGATCTCTCAATAGGTGCAGAAAAAGTATTTGACAACATCCAACACCGTTTTATGATGCGAGTCAACAAACCAGGAATAGAAGGAAACTTCCTCAACCTGATAAAGAACACCTACAAAAACCCCACAGCTAATACTTGGTGAAAGACTAAAAGCTTTCCCCCTAAAATCAGGAAAAAGTCAAAGATGTCTGCTCTCCCCATTCCTATTCAACATTGGACTGGATGTTCTAGCCAGGGCAATTAGGCAAGAAAAAGAAATAAAAGGCATCCAGATTGGAAAGGAAGAAGTAAAACTCTATTTGCAGATGACATGATCTTATATGTAGAAAATTCCAGAGAATCCACTAAAAAATTATTACAACTAATAAATAAGTTCAGCAAGGTTGCAGGACATAAGATCAATGTACAGAAATCAATTGTACTTTTATACACCAGCAATGAACAATTTGAAAATAAAATTAGGAAAACAATTCTATTTGCAATAGCATCAAAAAGAATTAAATACTTAGGTATACATTTAATAAAAGAAGTGCAAGATTTGTACACTGAAAATGGCAAAATATTTGTGAAAGAAATTAAAGAAGATTTAAATAAATGGAAAGACATTCTATGTTCATGGATTGGAAGTCTTAGATGGCAATACTTCCCAAACTGATCTAAGGATTTGACACAGATCCTATTAGAATCCCAGCTGACTTCTTTGTAGAAACTGACAAGCCGATTCTAAAATTCATATGGAATTTCAAAGAAGAAAATACTAAAGTATTTCCAGAATAAACTAAACAATCTTGAATAAGAATAGCAAAGTAAGAGGACTCACACTTCCTGAGTTTAAAACTTACTATAAAGCAATGGCAATCAAGACAGTGTGGTGCTGGCATAAGGATAGACATATAGATAAATGGAATAGAATTGAGAGTCCAGAAATAAACATTCACATTTATGGTCAAATAGCTCAATTTAAAAATGGTCAAAGGATTTCAACCGACATTTCACCAAAGAACATATACAAATGGCCAATAAGCACATGGAAAGATGCTCAAAATCATTTGCCATCAGGAAACTGTAAATCAAAACCATGAGATACCACTTCACGCCCACTAGGATGACTATAATAAAGACAGACAGTGACAAGTGTTGGTGAAGATGTGGAGAAACTGGAACCCTTGTACATTGCTGGTGAGAATGTAAAATGGTGCAGTCATTTTGGGAAACAGTTTGGCAGTTCCTTAAAAAGTTAAACACAGAGTTACCATTTGACCCAGAAATTCTACTCCTAGGTATCTACACAAGGGAAATGAAAATATTTCCACTCAAAAACTTGTACACGAATGTTTATAATATCATTATTCATAAGAGCCAAAAGGTGGAAACATCCCAAATGTCCATCAACTGATGAATGGATAAACAAAATGTGGTATATCCATACAACGGAACATTACTTGGCCATAAAAAGAAATGAAGCACTGATATATGCTACAACATGGATGACACTTGAAAGCATTATGCTAAGTGAAAAGAAAAAAAAAACAAGACACAAATAACCATATATTGTATGATTCCATTTATGCAAAATGTCCAGAATAGGCAAAATTACAGAGACATAAAGTAGATTAGTGGCTGCTTAGGGTTGCATGGTGATTAGGAGGAAAATGGGGAGTGGCTGCTAATGGGTACAAGGGCGAAAATGTTCTAAAATTGAATTGCAGTGATGGTTACAGAATTTTGTGAATATACTAAATATACTAAAGAAACATTGAATTGCACACTTTAAATGGGTGAATTTTATAGCTTGGGCATTATATCTAAATAAAACTGTTTATTAAAAAAGCACAGAGATGGACACATGATGAACTCCCACTACTTATAAAAAAAGCTAAAATGTGCTATGCACTGTGAAAGGACTCCATGTAGTTTATCTCACATTATCCCCTCAAATACCTCACGAGGTAGGTACGATAATTATCCTCAGTCTACGGATGAGGCAACTGAGACATCACATAGCTAAGATATTACAGAGCAGGGATGGGAACCCAAGTCTGACTTTAGATTCCAAGCTCTTGCTGCTTTCCATAGACCATGTTTCCTCTCTAAATATAGATTCAACATAATTACATTGAGTGGGTTCAATTCAGGCCTTAGTAGCTATATCTAGCAAACCCTGCATCAGTTGGGGGGAATATTATTTAATGATCCCCCCACCCAGGCCTCTGAGACTTAGGGAAGTAGTACTCTCGGGGAGCACTAAGTCAGGAGTATGAACTATCATTTCAGGAGGTCTCTCTATCCCAAGGCATTGTCCACAGGTCCTGGGGATGCAACAGTTGCTAACTACCTATGAGACAGCTGAACACTCAGGGTAGCCAGCCTGGCAATAAGCTTCCATCAGGGCTGGCACCCAGGGGCATGTCCAATGAGGAGGTGGTGACTGTTCTCAGACAAGGGCTGAAGGTGTAAAGATGGCTTCCCTCCCTGCGAGATGGAAACATCTCCCAGCACTAGGCTGTCAAGGCCAGGTGATGCACAGCCCATCACTTGGTGCTGGGACTTCCAGATCAGAGGAGCAGCATGAGGCTGTACAGAGGAGAAAATGTGCCTGGAGAAGCCCAAGTCTCCTCCAGGCAGAAGGTTAGAAATGCCAGTAAAGCCAGGTGCAGTCGGCTGATGGCTGGGACAGTATGCCTCCCAGATTGCAAATCTGCTGTAAATTGCTCATCGGTTTTCCCCAAGGGGGATGCTCTGGTTTATCCCTCTGTACTCAGCCACTCAGAAGATTGACTTTTTAAAAAATGCTTGCAAGGAACAGGATGGTGTCCAACTGAAGTTATGTTCAAAAACATATGCATACACACACACACACACACACACACACACACACACACACACACATACAGTCAACATGGCATCAACTCAACTAGCACTCTATGACTTGGCCCTGCTGTATTCTACAGTCCAATGGGTGTTACTGGTCATAATGATGATCTAGAGGCCTTGTGAGAACCTCAGTTCTTTCTGAATCATCAACAAAAGAGTCTGTTATATTCAGTCTAGCTTTAGTACTCTGTACATGTTACTGAGTTTTTACTACATGAAAATTAGTAGGCCATGTATGGGATATATAGTAGCCATTAGCCAGAATATTCAATTCACCAATCACACTGCTTTCTAATCATGGTGGAAAATGTAGAGTGAGTTCCTCCAGCTGAGAAACTAGGGCCCCAAAGTCTTATTTTGCTGGATTTCCTCAGATACAAGGAGCTCAGGGCTGGAGAGATAGAGTAGCTGCCTGGTGGTGCAGTGGTTAAGTGCTTAGCTGCTGAACAAAAGGTCAGTGGTTTGAACCCACCAGCCACTCTGCAGGAGAAAGATAAGGCAGTCTGCTTCTGTATAGATTTACAACCTTGGAAACCCTACAGGGCAGTTCTGCTCTGTCCTATAGGGTCACTATGAGTCAGAGTCGACTTGACATCAATGGGTTTGCAGTATAGATGGAAAATAGGCATGTTCTGAGCCTTTCTCTAAGCTATGTCCTCAAGCCCAGGTACAGGTGCTATTCTGTTGTACCTCTTAAAACCCCCCAATGTAAATACCAAGGTACTTACCATACTGTATTGGCATTACCCCTTTAATTATCTATCTGTATTCCCCCACTAGATTGTAAAGTATGTGAGTGTAAGGACCATGTTTGTTATTCACAGCTATATCCTCAGTGTATGGCACGTAATGAGTACTTGAGAAATATTTGTTGAGTGAATAAGTGATATACTTACTTTGGTGAAGCTACCGATAAAGCCCAAGAGGTAATCCCTTCCCTACCACTTCCCCATTTCCCTTTTTCTGGGCCTTGAGGGGGAGGTGATGCATTCTCTTTCGCGGTTCCTGGTTTAACAGTACCCTTTAGGCCCAGTAATTGAGCTTTGAGTTGGGCTAGCTGGCAGCCAGCAGCTGCTATGGGACAAGAATATGGAGCCAGTCAGAGACCCCCTCCCCCCTCTTTCTAGAGAGACCAGGCCCTGAGTGGGCTGAAGCTCTGGCCCCGGAGGATGCCTGTTCCCTGTAGGTCTTTGCTAAAGAACAAGAGTTGACACTGGGGCTTCTGTTCTGGGATGAAAGTGAGGACAGATGGAGGAAACCAATCTCAGTTTTGGACGTTGGTCCTAAAGGTCTGCAAGACCAGTAACTAATAGCCCCTCACTACAACCTGAGCTGTGGTCTCTCAGTGGTGCTGCTTGCTCTCCACCGTTCCCTACTGAGCCATCATGAGATAAGATATGCAAACCAGCCCCTGAGCTCTGCTGCTGCTGTGGCAGCTAAATGACCACAGGCAGGATGATGAGGCTCATCCCACCCCACCCACCAACAGCACTTGGTGGCTGCTGTCAACCCAGCAGCCAGCAGTCTAAAAGGCCAAGAAACTGGGCCAAGGCATCTAATCAAGCTCCTGGGGAGCTCAAGTTCTTGCCTTTCTAGCCAAAAGAGATGGGGAAGGGAACAGCAGACTTTTTCCTGCCCTTCTACTCCTGAGCTGACTGTCTACACACCAATGAGGAGAAATACTACAAACAGCAGAGACAGCACAGTGGCCCATCTGGCTCTTGCACAGACATAGAGTCCTTGTGCTAAAGGCAGCCCAAGCCCCCATCAATCTGCAGGCCCAAGGAGCCTCTCAGGAATCAGAAGGGGGTCTCTAAAGACATGCCTAGCATTGATAGAAACCTCATTTCCAGTCTGCAACACCCCCAAGGGAATCCAATGAAATAGATTTTCCTTTGGAAAAGCAACAGGAAAGCAAATTAGGATGTATTCAGGAAGGCTGAATTTTAAGCCCGTGTCCCTCACTTGGTGCCACTGTCCCCAATGCTAGGGTAATATCTAGGGGACTGCACTGTCTAGTGCTGTCTGTGATGGGAAGATAGAAACCCTTTGTCAGGCATGGTGGGAGTATAGAGCTATCTCTGGTGCATTTTGACAGTGGATCCCAAAACAACCCTCACTTCCACATTTGGTTCTTGGCTAGGCTCCAGGCTCTTCCTTCTGCCTTCCCTTTTCCCTTTCTCCCTCTTTATCCGGCTCAGTAAGAGTATAATTTACTTGGATGTGATTACAAAAAGGTGGACCAATCACAGGAGACACTGGTAATGCTAATGTTGGCTTCACATTTTGGCCATTCTTAGGTTCCATAGTATGGCTGACTACCTCAGAGCTATTCACCTGGATACCTGGATACCTGGAGCATCTCACCCACTCACCCACCCCCCTACCCCCGGTTTCCTCCTATTCCAAGTCAGTTCCTTTGCTTCTCTATGTGTAGCCTCCTTCATATGCCTTGGGGCCACCTAGCCTTTTCCAAACACAGGCGGATTGCCTTTTAATTCCTGTAGACCATGTTATGAGATGTAAACATGGGTTTGTCATTGAGGTGTTTGTAATGAAGAGACAGTGAGGGGAGAGGAAGCAGGGGTACAATAGCCATCTGGGTGTTGGGCCATCCGTCAGGAGTGTGTTTCTGCTCTCAAACACCTCAGCCTAGATGAGATGTGACCATGCTGAATGCTAAGACAGTCTTGACGAGAGAAGAAATAGTCAAGCAGCAAGGGCAAGCGGACTGAGAATTTTCAGCGAGAAGGGCAACTACGTGGTGGTAAGCCTAAGCTTCATCCATCATGTTTCAGTGCTGGGGTGGGGGCAGAACTTAGTGCATATACATGAGCTACTGTTTGAGTACTCGCTCCTTTTTTTCCTGTTTCAGTTCTGGGCAGCAGTGCCTGGACTGGGCTAATTTTTCCCAAGGCCCCTGTTTGTGCCATCACCAGGAAAGCTCTGAGTTGCCTAACTGAGAAGCCATCTATCTGGGGGCTTCATTTCAGCTTATTCTTTGTGATTGGCCCCTCCTATCTCCAAGCCTCCTGCTGGGCTGTACTCTGACCCTGCACAGTCTTTCCTACCCCAGCCTGCCATGACCTCTTATTTCAGGCAGCTCTGTCAATCTCCCTATGAGGAACAAAAGAAAGGTTTTAACTTTATTTTCAACTCTATTCAGCTAAGCAAGGACACTCATGAATCTCCCCTAGATACTGTACCTATAAAGCTTTGCCTTAGATCCAATGCAATTATTGAATTGGCTCTATTTATCACTTGTTTGCTATTTTTATCTTACGTTCATTCACTGATTCAATCACAATGTGTTGTCACAGGCATCCTTTGTGGAACAGGCACATCTGAAGGCCAGCTGTCTTGTCCACTGGGTTGGGCCAGGTAGGATGCAGTGGTACAGCATTGGCTCCTGGTAAACCAGGCGCTGTCGGAATGGGGTGAGCACTAAGGCAGCGGAGCTCCTCCCTCCATCTCTCCAGGGTCCAAAGGGCCTCCGGCACACTGAAAACCGAGGCTGAGCCCTACCTGCCTTGATCATTGGAGGTGGAAGAGGCTGGCTAGCAGGCCTGGAAAAGACCATCTTCCTGGAATCCAGCAGGAGGCGGCAGTACCCCGCAATCAGGCAGGCAAAGTTGGTGGCTTCTGGCCACTCCATTAACAGCACCAGAGGCTGGGGAAGAGACGGAAGAAACATGAGAACACAAGAGGGAGGGAGGCAGGTTCGTTTCCAGGAGGACGGTAGTGAAGAAAAGACGACTTGCATAGTTATAGAAACCATACTTCCTGAACCAAACGTTGAGGCATATGGCCTGACAAGTAATTTCTTCTGATTTGTGAATTTATTTATAGTAAACTCTTACCCAAGTATAAAAATTAAATCAACCTTTAATTACACATTTAATGAACCACCTTTACTGAAAACAACTAAAATTACATACCATCTTGTGACTGCTGTGGGGCTGTATTTGTGTTTGTCAGGGCTTAGCAGATGTGCAGAGCAGCTGAGACAGCTGAGGTGAAGCTGGGAGGCTAGGCTAGACTAAGGAACAGCCTGGAACATTCTTTTTTTGTTGTTGTTGTTGTTGAGAATATACACAGCAAAACATACACTAATGCAACCATTTCTACATGTACAATTCAGTCACATTGATTATATTCTTTGAGTTGTGCAACCATTCTCAACTTCCTTTTCTGACTTGTTCCTCTCTCATTAACATAAACTCACTGCCCCCTAAGGTTCCTATCTAATCTTTCGGGTTGCTGTTGTCACTTTGATCCCATATAGTTTTTGAAAGAGCATAATGCTCAAGGCAGACATTCTTTACTAGTTAAATTAAACTATTGTCTGGTTTTAAGAAGACTTTCAGGGAATAGTTTTGGTTTAAGGTTTAAAGATTATATCAGGACAATAGACTTTTTTTTTAAGAAATTGATTGAAGTTTATTTAATATATGATTTGCAGATCAGGGTAACATTTCAGGGAGTCAAAATTGTTCCCCAGAGGAAAGAACTTCTGTTTATATAATCACAATTTACCCTAAAACACAGCTTCTAGTAGGAACTTAGAGTTTCTGTTTCTTTCTTTTTTCATATATTTTATTTTTGTTGTTTTCGAGAATATATACAGCAGAACATACACCAACTCAACAGGTGGTAGGCTAGATTTGGCTCATGGGCTATAGTTTTCCATCTGATCTAGAAATTAAGCTTCTTTCCAGCTAAATGCAGTGGTGTTTATTTATTCTTCACAACTTTCAACTTGTTTCATTTGCCAACCGTGATCCCCTTCTCCTCTGGGAATTCTCTTGGATCCTGTTTATCTGAGGTGATACTGTATTCTGGTTCTGTAATTTCTGACCATCCTTGTCTCGAACTCTTTGGCTAGCTTTTTGTGTGCAATTACCCAGTCTCAGTCCTCAACCTTCAGTGGTTCTTCATCAGGTTGTCAACTTTTTAAAAAATTATTTACTTTATTGTTGTTGTTGATAAGTATATACACAGCAGAATATACACCAATTCAACAATTTGTACATGTACAATTCTGTGACATTAATTACATTCTTCAAGTTGCACAACCATTCTCACCCTCCTTTTCTGAGCATTCCTCCCCCATTAACTTAAACTCACTGTCCCCTAAGGTTCCTATCTAATCTTTTGAGTAGTTGCTGTTGGCAACTTCATCCCATAGAGATAGATCTGAAAGGAGCGCAATGCTCAAGGCAGACTTTCTTTACTAGTTAAACTAAACTGTTGTTTGGTTTTAAGAAGACTCCAGGGGATATTTTTGGTTTAAGGTTTAAAGATTATCTCAGGGCAATAGTTTCAGGAGTTCATCTAGCCTCCATGGCTCCAGGGAGTCTGGAGTCCATGAGAATTTGAAATTCTCTTCTGCATTTTCCTTCTTTGATCAAGATTCTTCTACAGAATCATTGTTCAAAATGTTCTGTAACGATAGCTGGGAACCATCCAGTTCTTCTGGTCTCATGGCAAAGGAGGGAGTTGTTCATGGAGGCAATTAACCACACATTCCATTTCCTCCTCCTATTCTTGACTCTCCTTACTCTGTTGCTCCAGGTGAACAGAGACCAATCGTTGTGCCTTGGACGGCTGCTTGCAAGCTTTTAAGACCCCAGGCAGGATGCAACCAACCAGGGGGTAGAACAGAAACACTAAACATATTTTTAGGCCAATTAACTGGGAAATGCCATGAAACCATGACCCTAACCCTCCAAACCAAGGAACCAAATCCCATGAGGTGTTTGGTTGTACCTAAGTAGCCTCAGCAGCTATTCTTTTTTTTTTTTGTCTTTGTTTTTGTTGTAAATATATCTGTCACAGAACTTTTGCAAATTCATCTTTTTACAGGTGTACAACTTATTGACAGCGATTACATTAATTGACTGTGTAG
>NW_004444004.1:1064303-1099834 GCF_000243295.1 Trichechus manatus latirostris | reverse complement strand
ACTGGGAAATGCCATGAAACCATGACCCTAACCCTCCAAACCAAGGAAACCAAACACGTGAGGTGTTTGGTTGTATGTAAGCAGCCTCAGAGGCTACTCTTTTTTTTTTTTTTTTTTGTCTTTGTTGTAAATATATCTGTCACAGAACTTTTGCAAATTCATCTTTTTACAGGTGTACAACTTATTGACAGCGATTACATTAATTGACTGTGTAGCCCCATCCTTAATGCTATTTTTCTATCACCATAAACTGAACTCAGCACTCCATAAGTAATAGCCCCCAGACAGAGTGTCAACTTTTACCTCTATGCTGGGGATTCCAAAATCAACATCTCCAGACTATTTCCCTCTTGAACTCTCTTCCTATATCAGAACTCGTACAAACAGCACTTATGTCTATGTCATACAGTCTTGTGCTGGATTGAATACTAACTTGAATTACTGAATAGTTATTGTATATCCAATTAGACTGCATGCCATGGTAAGGCATTTGGATTCTGCCCCATAGGTGACAAGTTAGTGATGCTCCTATGGAACCCATGCAATATGATTGGGAGGAAAAGTGAACAGTCATGCTCTCCTCTCCAGTGAGAAAGGGGTCAGGGACGAGATGTTGCTTTTGGGTCATTATTAAAAGGGGCAAAAGGAATGTTTGTATTTCCAGTTAATGGACACTTCTCAGTCACAACAACAACGGTCAACCTTGTGTACAACAAAGTAAAGACAGAAGAGGGGTGGAATGGGGAGAGAGTAAGATACCCCTTTCTGTCTCACCCCCTTGTCACCAATGCCAGAAGGATATGCAGGGGTTTGGATGTGAATAGCATTTGCTAGGCTTGTCTCAGGAGCATTCACAGACATCATGGCCATCCCTACTGTCATTGCTTTATTTTAGGCCCTCATCATCTTCCTCTAAGACCAAAACTTCTCAAGGTATGTGTGAGTGGGTTACAAGGGTGCTGAGATACTGAGCTTCTCAACCCCTTGGTCCTATTGCCTCTGACACAATAAGTCTCATCTGTTTATTCCAGTGTGCCATATAAACTGTGTCATTTTCTCATGATATGGAAAAGGTTGGGACACACTAACCTAAGGAACTCCAATAGCCTCCTGTCCTAGTTATCCAATGCTGTTACAACAAAAATACCGCAAGTGGATGGCTTTAACAAACAGAAGTTTATTCTCTCACAGTTTAGGAGGCTAGAAGTCCGACTTCAGTGTACCAGCTCCAGGGGAAGGCCTTCTCTCTCTGTCGGCTCTGATGGAAGGTCCCTGTCATTGATCTTCCCCTCGTCTAGGAGCTTCTCAATGCAGGGACCCCGGGTCCAAAGGACGTGCTCTACTCCTGGCACCACTTCCTTGGTGGTATGAGACCCCACTGTCTCTCTGCTCATTTCTCTTTTATATCTCAAAGGAGATTGACTTCAACCAACCACAAACCTGTTGCTGTAGAGTCGATTCCAACTCTTAGCGACCCTATAGGAGAGAGTAGAACTGCCCCATAGGGTTTCCAAGGAGTGGCTGATGGATTCAAACTGCTGATCTTTTGGTTAGCAGCCTAAGCTCTTAACCACTGCACCACTGGGGCTCCAAAACACAACCTAATCTTGTAGATTGAGTCCTGCCTCATTAACATAACTGCCTCTAATCCTGCCTCATTAACATCATCAAACCAAAAAACCAAACCCAAACCCGTTGTGGTCGAGTCGATTCCAACTCATAGTGACCCTATAGGACAGAGTAGAACTGCCCCCATAGGGTTTCCAAGGAGCGGTTGGTGGATTCAAACTGCTGACCTTTCGGTTAACAGCCATAGCTCTTAACTACTGCGCCACCAGGGCTCCACTAACATCACAGAGGTAGGATTTACAATACATAGGAAAATCACATCAGATTACAAAATGGTGGACAACCACACAATACTGGGAATCATGGCCTAGCCAAATCGATATACATTTTGGGGGACACAATTCAATCCACGACACCTCCTGATTGGTCTCCCTGCCTCCAGCCTCTACTCCACACCACTTCACCTCCATATTGCTGTCTGAGAGGTCTTTCTAAAACACAACTCTTATGTCACTTAAAATCTTTAATAGCTCATCACCTACAGGATAAAATACAGTGACGGTCCCTGGGTGGCGCTAATGGTTTGCACTCAGCTGGTAACCAAAAGGTCGGTGGTTTGAACCGACTCAGTGGCACCGTGGAAGAAATAAGCTTCTGTAAAGATTATAGCCAAGAAAACACTATGGAGCAGTTCTACCCTGTAACACACGGGGTCTCCTAAGTCACAAATCAACAACAAAAACAAAATCAGCAACCAAGTGTCTTACAATGGCATGCAAAGCCCTTCAAGACCTGGGCCCGGCCTACATCTCTAACTCCCTCTAACTGTGCCTTCCTCCCATCACTGCTCCTCACCTTGTGCTCCAGCAATGACGAATCATTTACCGTTCACCAGCTACGTTCTCTCACACCTTCTTACCTATGCGGATCCCTCTGGCTGAAATGCTCCTGCTCCCTACTTTGTGCACCCAGCAAGCTGCTACAAACTGGCTAGAGGACTCATGGGCAGAATGACTGACTGAGAGATGCATCCATTTATTCTAGAACAGGGCCAACATAGTTCCTGCTCTCATGGAGCTTACACTCTAGCAGGAGATAAAACATAAACCAAATCATCACACAAAAGAATATAACTGCAAGCCATGATAAGAGCTATGAAGGAAAAGTACAGAGAGCTATTACAACATAGAAAGTCCTGGAGCGGTGGGTATGTGGGTAGGCGTGAACATGAGAATGTGTGGCTAATTTGGATTCAGAAGTTGAGAGAGTTTCTTTGAAGAAATGGCAATGGCTGACAAATAGAATGAGGGAGCCTTTGAAAAAAGGACTGGCTGACTAACTTATGGACAGACTGATGGGCTGACTGGCTAAAGGGCAGTCTGGCTCACCAACAGACTGGCTGACAAGCTGGCGACAGGATAGGCAGAATGCCTAACAGCCTGACATTCTGACCAGTTAGCTACCTGGCTGGCTGGTTGGCTGGCTAATGGACAGAATTACTGATGGGAGGCTGAGTGACTAATTGGCTGATCGACTTAAACTGTCTGATTTCACTTCAGCTTCCTCTCTTATTTCTTATCCCTAATATAGTCCCGCGTTGGTAATAAAACAGTATGATTGCAAAATCCTGTGCACAGAGAGGGCCAAGCACATCCCCAGCTGGCTCAGCACAGCACATCAGGGGCCTCTTCTGTGCATCCCCAGACAGCCAACTAGGCCCCAGCACGGGCCAAATGCAACTTGTAAAAGGAACACAGATGTGCTTATTGCCGGCAGGGGTAAAAATCAAATCCAAGGCAGGCAAGCAAAGAGGAGGGATAGATTTTCTTAGAAACCTTCAAAAAACAACATTTTATTTTAATGATCATGATGTCTAATGTAATGCTTGTCCCTACAGAAAGCACTAGAGCAATAAAGCTCAAACACAAGAATAGCAGACACACTGGTCCACAAGAGATCCCTTGGGACATTCCTCTGACGGTTTCTTTTCCCCCTTACGTGCTTCTGTGGTAATGGGGTATGGTAATGGCACAGTGATTTCTCAGTCCCAGACTGCTGTCTCTTGGAGAAAGATATTTGAACATTGCCTCATGTTCGCTTCACTAAGATCAAATAAGCTGAGTGAAAACTGTAACTAAATATGCCCAGGCCATTTTCAAATGGAAAATGAGAAAAGGAGAATGGATTTTGATACATGTGTCAGCTATAGGAAGGTACAGTAGGGATTAATTTGACATGCTCCAGCCCTGTCTCCTTCCCAGGTTGCTCTCGGAGCTTTAAGGCACCCAGAACTTTGGGATGCCAACTAGGGAGAAGAATGGCCCTGGGGTAGCCTCAGCTCACTCTAGCATTCCTGAAAACAGGATAACGGTGGGAATCCAAGGGCCCCACCTCCAGAGACTGATTTAAATTCCCTCTCTCTCTCTCTCTCACACACACAGAGAGAGAGAGAGAGACAGAGAGAGAGAAAGAGAGGTTTATAAATCTCCACATGTGATTCTAATGTGCAGACAGGGCTGAGAACTACTGCTTTAAGTGAATAATCTTAGTTTCACCAGGGCCCTTCCAGAATACTCCCAGATTAGAGTGGCGTTATCTACGGGGAAATGGGCCAAGTTTGGTTTTTAACTTCCGTGTCCCCCTGTTAAGGAATTTCAGACAGCCTTTCTTAAGTGTACCCTGTGTAGCAGTGTACTGGTAAATGTTTAACAACCAGTTCTCTGAAGTCCTGATTTGTAGCGTTTGCCAATTTACCTGGTGTAAATACTCCCACTATGGCCGCTTTCAAATTATCAACACAGTATCTTTGAACATAGAGTTGGGAGCAATGTGCCCAACTGACTCTTATGAGCCTGTGTGAACTGGCTCGAGCATGCCACTGACCCTACATGTAGACTCCTACCTTACCCAGGGAAGCCATTCTCTAGCAAGGAACTTCCCAGACCCTGTTCCCCCAAATCCTGTCCGTTGTGCACAGATATGGAGAGAGGCACCTCTCTGTAACCAGAGATGCTGCTGACATAAAGCGCCTCCAGGAAGCCTTCCTTAATTCCCAGCCAGAATTAATGTTACCCTCCTCTCTACTCCTATAACATTCTCTTGGGACCTCTCCTATGCCACTGCCTCCAGTCTGCCACATATCTGTGCACTTCTTTCTCTCCTACAAAATAGCAAACTTCTTGAGGGCAAGGAGCTATTTTTTGTTTTCAGCTTTGTATCCCAATCTGTGCTTAGCATGCTTCCTTGCAACAATAAGTTCATACTAAATGACTCTCAAATTGAAACCTTGACTTGCTTTCTCCCTCAATATTCCTCTTTTTCTCTCACCACTATATCACTGATCCTGTCTCTATTCATTTATCTGGGAAAGGGATAAATACTGCCCTGTCCATTTCATAGGGCACTGACTTGTAACTAGTGATGCAAAGAGCAGACATCTCTGATTACAGGTGCATCAGATTTTATGTAACAAAAGTGGGGTGTGAGCAGAATGCTTATCAATCAAACTATATCTTGAATGTGGTATCTAAGAGCTTGCTATTTAAAGGAATCTCATTAGTTTGCTATTGCTGCTGTAACAAATTAACACAAATTTACTGGCTTAAACAATACACATTTATTCTCTTACAATCTGGAGGTCAGAAGTCTGACACCAGCCTCACTGGGCTAACATCAAATGTAGGCAGGACTAGGTTCCTTCTGGAGGCTCTAGGGAAGGATCGATTTCCTTGCCTTTTCCAGCTTCTCGAGGCCGCTTGCATTCCTTGGCTCATGGCCCCCTACCTCCATCTTCAGAGCCTACAACATCAGACAGAGTAAGTCCTTCTCACGTCGCATCACTATCTTCTTCTTTTCTGCTTCCCTCTTCCATGTCTAAGGACTTTTGTGATTACACTGGGCCCACTGGGATAATCCAGAATAATCTCCCTATTTTAAGATCATCTGATTAGCAACCTTAATTCCATCTGTAACTTTAATTCTCTATTACATAGCAGATTCACAGGTTTCGGGGATTGAGGCAGGGACAGCTTTGGGGGCCATTAGTCTGCCTACCACACATGGTACATCTTGTTTTCAAGGTGGAACAATCCTAATATAAAGTAGATTATTGTCCTTAGGTTTTCATCTGAATTTTATTGACTGCTTAGGGTAGGACATACGTAAACCACCACCTGATGGTCACACCTCTGGGCACTCATCTCATCTACCTACCCCATTCACTGTTTCCCACTCAGCAAAGCGCAACCTTTTCCTAGCCCCCAGTCCATTCACGGACACATCTCTTGTTTACCCCATAGTGTAGTTGCTCACCTCTCCACCCACCCGTGATTTGGACCCACTGTGTGTTGCGCACATAACACTGCCCTTCAGTGCACTTGGGATACATGCAGTAGGCAATAATTAGGTATAATAAGGCATGTGTGTGATGTATGTGCAAGAGAGGTGTGTTGGGGGATATGTGTGTCACTCTCAATGATGCTGCTTGTTTCACATTCACTCTTCCCTCTGCATTACCACTGCTGTCCCTCCAGCTCAGGCTCTGACCACTTTACCCCTGCACTGGCACCACGGTCCCCTTCTTGCCTCCCTGGCTTCACGCTAGCCTGGCTTCTAGTCATCTTGCATACTGATCAAAGTCAGCTGTCAATCTGTCACTTGTCTGCTCAAGGACTTACAGTGGCTTCCCACTCCTCTCACACTGAATCGAAATTCCTCTCACTGACCTTTGAGACTCTTAACCGACTTGCTCTGCCCACCTCTAATGTCTCCAATCTCTTTTATTATTCTCCTCTCCAGCCAAGCAAGTATGCTTATTGACCCGCAGATATGGCTTGCTTATTCCTGTGCTTGCTCTCTGCCTTTGAACACTTTCCACTTCTCTCTGCTAATCCATGCCTATCACTTCAAGATCCAGTTTACAACACCCTCTTGCGGGAAGCCAGTTCTGGTTAACCCTTTCCTGTTCTTTTGTTCCATGTTCCCCTTCACATTTATCTATACAATTTACCTCATATTAGTTTTTCTCCACCGATGTTTTGCTTTTGAAAAAAAAAAAAACAGGTCTCATTTATTGAGTACTTGACTATGTGCCAGGCATGGTGCTAAGACATTTTATGTACATTTTCTCATGTAATCCTCACAACAAGCTTTTTAAAAAAAATTGTCATAAATATACATACGTAACATTTGCCATTTCAACAATCTTTGCATGTACAGTTCAATGGCATTAATTATGTTCATCATGTTCTCACAAGAACTTTTTGAGATAAGTGCTCATTTTGCAGTTGAGGCAATCAGGGTTCAGAGAGGTTAAGACACTTTCTCAAGGCCGCACAGCTAGGAAGTGGTAGAGCTGGGATTTAAACCTGGTGTATGTGATTCCAGAGCTCTATGCATGTTCTAGGGAGCTCTGGTGGTGTAATGGTTAAGTGCTCGGCTGTTAACCACAAGGTTGGCAGTTCAAACCAACCAGCTGCTCTGTGGGAGAAACAACCTGGCGATCTGCTTCCGTAAAGGTTACAGACTAGAAGACTCCATGGGGCAGTTCTGCTCTGTCCTATAGGGTCGTTATGAGTCAGAATAACATGATAACAACAACAACATACATGTTCTGAGGTTGTGTTTTTAAGGCATGTCATGTGTCTTTGTAAATTTGGTCCTCCCAATAAGAATGTAGCCTCTCCAGGGCAGGATTCACGTCCACAATTGTGGATGGATTGCTCCTAGAAATGAGCATAGTGCTCCTCACTTAGGCAATCCCCACTGACCCCTGCTCTGCCTATTTCCTTCCAAAGCTCTGGTTCCATACACCAGTGGTTCTCAAACCTGGCTCTACTATGGAATCACCTGGGGAACTTAAAATAAATCCTGATGCCCAGGCTGCACCATGGCCAATTAAATCACAGTCTCTGGGAGTAGGACCCAGGCATCTGTACTTTTTAAAAGCTCTCAAGGAAATTCTACTGTGCAGCCAATGTTGAAAAACACTCATGGAACATAGGAGCCTCAGCTGGAAAGCCATTTCCCTACTTTAAACTCCTTTTATTTCTCAGGAGGCCACATCTCCCCTGCATGTCTTGTCTTTCCTCCCCTTTCCCTACCTGCCCATTTGACCTTTTACCCAACAACATCTGAGGAGGGCAGCAATCATTGGTTTAGGAACTAACCCCAAGCCAATTAAACATCGCCTCCAAGTGGGTTCCTAAGCCAATGGGAATCCTGTGAATCACAGGTGGAAAAATTAACATATTAAAGCTTTCTGGGTTTCGCAAACACAAAAATAAAGTAAATGATTTACTCTTTTAGAAACAGCAAACATTCCACCTCTTACAACAACACCATCTGCTAACAACATCTCCCCCTGGGAACTCCTTTAAGACAGAAAAGAAAAGTTGTGCCTCCTTTAATAGTTTCCACCAACTGGCAAGCAGGCCTACCCACCACCCACCCACAACGGTCACTAGGTGTTCAAACAGGAGAAAAGTGGAGGGGTGGCTGACCACGGCTGCCAGACTTTGCGCAGCCAGCAGCTGCCTGCCAGTCTGAAGGAGCTGATCTATGGGAAAGTCCTAGGGTTCTGGGAGACCTGGACTCTGGGAGGTGAAATGGGGACCAGGCTCTACCTTCTTCTCCTATCTCTAGGCCCCCTTGGTTCTGTCCACATACTCAGACCCCCTCTTCTCCATGATGCAAAGTGCATGTGGCTACGGCAGGGTACCCGCCCTGGGGTGACCACAGTCTGTGGGGCTGGTCTATTTACCCCAGTGTTCCACATATGTATAATTTTCTACATGTGCTATGACATGGGAAAGATTGGGAAGCACTGAGCTGGGGGGTAGCTCCAAGTTCTCCAACTCCCCTGCCCTGACACTCTGCTTAAGACCTCTCTTGGGTTGATCTGGCACTCCCAATAGCCTTCCCTAACACTGACTGACCTTAATATGTTGTCAGAATATCATGTCACAGAAGGTTGAGAAGGGAAAGAGAGATGAGCCCACAGGAGCCGAGCATCTAAACCACTTCAGAATCACTGAACCCTTCACCTAACGGGTTCAAACCGTTTTCCTAACTTGGTCAGAGCTCCCCGTTGACTTCCTCCTCTGTTCTCAAGGCCTGGCCCTGCCCTGCACTGATGGAGAGAAGTAGCCCCTCAAAGCAGGGCTTACCTTGGCATCCATGATGCTGGTCTCCACCCGGGCCACGCCCTGGTTCTCCCGGAACAGCTGGATCTTGCTGATCTTGCTGAACTCGGACAGCACAGTGGTGAGGTTGGTTTTGAGGTCAATAACATGGCTGATGCCGTGACGGGGTCCCACCAGGAGAGTGGTGGCCGACTGCTTCTCGTCCTGGTGCCCAAGTGTGGCAGGCAGCATTCACAGAAAGAAGGGCAGAGGAGGTGGGGTGAGGAGGCAGGATAAGGAAATAGAAAACATGCATTGGATCAGTTTTACTGGGAGGTTTGGAAACATCTAGGGCTGAGTGCCAGGGCAGAAGGACAACCTTGAGGGAAAAATGGTCTTGGATACCTCTGTTCCCAGGGTAGGGCTCTAGGTCACCGGTCTAAATGGACACTTTATAGCCTCAGTAGTAGGTTGATTTAAGTGTGCAGCAGCAGGGCTGGTTCTAGCAAAACTGTAAAGTTGGTGAGGTTTGTTTTGGTGCCTTTTTAAATCTCCTTTGAGCACCCTCTCTCTACCAACCCCTGGGGATTTGTTCCGTTTGTTGTTTCACGCCATTCAAAGTCCAGTGCTCTGCCTGCCCAGGTGGCATCCTATGCTTGGTCTTTACCTTGCTCCTACCAACAGCCATTAAAACTTGCATTTCTCAGCCAGTGCCTGATTTCCTTAAGACCCTGCCAAAAGCTAAACTGACAACGTAATTCTGCCTAAGGTGTTAAGGGTTGATTGGGAGCTTAATGGGTTTCTCCCTCTCTAAGAAGATATTTGCCTTCTAATAGACATTATAGCAGTCTTAACCCAAAGGAATAGCCAATAAGTATTTTAGCATTGGCAGGTGGGTGGAAGAGACATTTAAGGGTGTATATGGGGGTCGCTATGAGTGGGAATCGACTCTACAGTAGAGGAAGGGGAAGTGGGCTTTCTGTGTCCCTCAAATCCCAATATGTAAACGGTTACCACTATGCCTGATGAACTGGATTCCCTTAATTGGTACTGACAGACTCCTTGGAGCCATCAAGCCTGCGCCCCCTGCCAGCTTGAAGAAACTCCTCCATCTTCTACAGACACTCTGATAAGTGGCTTTCCACCAGTGTGCCCCACGAGCATGACAGTGTGCTCCTGAGAGCACGACAAGCATCTGGATCCAGTCAGCAAGATAATTTGATCTCTTCTCACCATGGTTCACTAGGGTAAACTAGCCTGGGGCACAGTCTTAGGAGGACAAGCTGTGACTTGCCCCAGAGGGGTGTTGCTACAGTGGAGGTGCTGGGCAGGCAGAGGGAAGTATGAGGACTCAGGAGCCTCAGGTGGGGGGACTGCAGGCGTATGGATAAGGACAATTAAACAGAGCAGGAGTCAGTAAACTATGGCCCATGGGCCAAATCTGGCCTACCACCTGTTTTTGTACTGCTTGTGAGCTGCGAATGGTTTCTACGTCTTTAAAGGGTTGGGGGAAAAAAATCAAAAGAACCATATTTTGTGACACGTGAAAATTCCATGAAATTCAAATTTCAGTGTCCATAAATAAAGAGTTATTGGCACACAGCCATGCTCATTTGTTTATGCACTGTCTGTGGCTGCTTTAGCGATACAGCGGCAGAGCTGAGTAGCTGTGAAGCCTAAAATGTTTATTATCTGGTCCTTTACAAAAGAAAATTTCCCGACCCCTGACACAGAGGAAAGGAGACACAAAATGGTCATGGAGGGATGCTGAACACAAGTTTCTCCTCCTACTCTACCATTTTACCAGAGGCAGGGCCAGAGCACCACAGTAGGGGAGAGGCAGAAGGAGGAGGAAGAGGTAGGAAGGCCTTCAGAAATATTTGCTGACAGAGAACGCCACCCTAATGCCCTAGTGAAGTCCCTTTTGCCTCCCCCCACCCCCCAAGGGCAAGCACCAAGAAAGCCTCCCCCTCCCCCACTGCCCTCACTGACCAGGCCCACAGTGTTGAACAAAACGCCCGTAAAGGTCGGAAGTTCATTCAGGATTCGAAGATACTGGAGCTTTGCCTGTATTGCAGAGCCCTGTGGAAACAACCCACCCAGAAATATAAGCAGCCTGAGGAGCACAGCAAAAACAAACCCATGTTCTCAGGAAAAGTCTTAACATATTAGGACAGGCATGAATCAGCAAGCCACAATGTGGGAGTGTGAGGAAACCCTCAGTAAAATGGCAGGAAGGTTCCAGCTTGGACTGCTCTAACCTCTAGCATCCCATCTCCTCTTTCAAAACGCTTCTCCTATCTCTTCTTCCTTGTTCCCAAAGTATCCAGCTTACTCATTTTGTTCTTGGTTTAGTTTCAACATCTTTCCCATCTCTGACACTTCACCTCAACTGGTCCTCTCTCCTGAGATCTTTCAGACTCCGATAGCCACCTAGGTACTGGCCATCCCCTGTCGGGGGTCCCACTCAATACCTTTAGTACTGAGAACCCTGAAGTCCCAAGCCTGCTCTTCTTCTGGCGTTCCTGGTATCTATCAGTGGCCCTGTCATGTCCCCGGCATTCAAACCAGAAACCTGAGACTCACATTGGACTCCTCCCTCGGCCTCTCACCTGAAGGCCATCAGTCACCAAATCATCTTCTACCTCCTAACTCCCTCTCCAATCTCTCTATCCCTCTTCTCTATCCCCACAGTCATTGCTTCAATGTTTCCCACCTGTGTCAGGGTGGCAGCCAGGCTACCTTCAGTACTGACATTCCTTTCCCTCAACCTTCTCCACATTGCTGTTAGAAGGAGCATCCTAAAATATAAATTTAATCACATCAGCTTCCTGCTTAAACTCTTCAATGGCTTCCCACTGCCGACAGAATGAAGTACAAACTCCTTTCCACAGCACACAAGGTCCTCCATGGACTGGCTCCTGCCTCCTCTCTTGCCACGAGCGCCTCCCATGCATGTTCCTTGTATTCTCTGTACTTGCTTATGCTGAACTATTTGCATTTCTTTCCATGCACCACATTCTCTCATATCTCTGGGCCTTTACTTTACACAGACTGGCAATGTCTTCCTCCCACCACCACACCACCCAGCTCATCAAGATAAACTCCTATTTATCCTTCAAGACCCAGCTGTGGCATCAAATCCACCAATTCCTGGCCTTTTCCACCTCCCTCAGGTTGGGCTTGGTGTACCTCCTCTGTTTCCAGAGCACTCACGCCTATCACACAGTGTTGTAACTATCTATTGTGTTTTCCCACTGTGGCTGACTTGAGGGCAGAAACCATATCTTCTTCATCTTTGTGTCTCCAGCCCAAGCACTGGAGTGCTTCAGAAAAATGTTTGCTGAAGAAATGGGTGTGAGCACTGATGCTCTCAGCTGAGAAGAAAACAATTTGATTAAATATGCATAGCAAGGTAGGAACTGCTTAACTCTCTGGGGAAATTTGCATTTTAAAAGAGAAGCTAGTTAGTAATGCAAGGAATCTGGGATGGGTGGAATATACGGGGGCGATGATGTCCTGTGTCTACATCTGCAGGCTGATTCTAGCGCCTCTCACCATCCTTCTGCCTCTTGGGCAGGAAACACAGCCTACTGAGCCTTAAGAGACTAAGACAGGCCTGCGGGGCTGGGGAAAGCAGGGAGTGGGAGTCCCTCAGAGGGCAAAGGGATATGTGCCTTAGAATGTGGAGGACAGCACAGCAGTGACCTGAGCCCTCTGCATACCTCCCAGTGACCTATTCTCCAGGTCAGGCCTTGTCCCACCTTAGCTGGGGTTTTATCTCCCAGAATTCCATATCCCAGAAATCAGAAAGCTAGTGAGGGACAGACCAAGCATTTCCATGGAAAACATGCGCTTCCCCAGGGCCCAGTGCTTTCCACACAGTAGGTGCTCAATCAGCATTGACTAAAACAGTGCAAAGACCTGAGAATTATCTCCTGCATCTTGACCCCTTTGCTCTCTCAGTGACTTGCCACTGAGCTGTTTCTTGGGGAAGCTCAGGTTTGGGGAAAACCCCTCTCAGGTCAAGCTGGATCTGGTATTTCAGTCAAGAGAGTGATGAGGTTCCCCAGAGGCCCAGGTCCTGCTGGGAAACCAACCAGGAGTCCCCCGTGGCCACTAGTGCCTGAGCAGGACACTAAATGGCCTACTCTGGGTACCTTGATGCCACTGGAAGGATGTGTTTGGTGAGCCTTCAGTTGCTGAGAGAGAGATTTTCGGAGGTTCTTCTCTTTGATGCCCTGCAGGAGGGAGGGGGGAAGAAAGGGTTCCAGGCCCCACTCCTTCCTAAAAGCAGAAATAAAGTAAGGAATTAGAGAGACAAAGTGGGACAGAGAAAGGAAGATGGTAAGACAGAAATTGAATCTGAGAGACAGAGATGGAGGAATAGGGACTGGGAGAAAAAGAGGGATAGGGCCAGGGACATAACATTGGCCATAGTTTCCTAGTAGAAGCTGTAGCTCAAGGGCATATGGTCTAGGTGTGAGAAACTCCAAATCATGCTCACTCCCATCCCATGCCCTATTTTCCTGAAAAGCATAGCATAGCTCAATCCCTGCACCTTCTTCCTACACAGCTATTTGTCTCCCTCCCAAAGGGCCCCAGCACAACTCACTCCACATTCTTGAGTGAGATCTTCTGACTAGGTCGAGTGGCTGAGACAGTGATGTAGATGTGAAGGGCAGCAAGGCCCAAAAGCATCTCTGGCTTGGGGTCCATTCCAAAGCGTTCTCGGATAACATCGTTCCGACTCTGTGAGGAAGGGAGTCCAAACCCATCAGTTAAAGGAGATGTTCCCTTCCCACCCTCCCTCATCTATTCCCTTACATCCCAGAAACGATTCATGGTGTCAGTAAGACATCCTAGATCAAGGGGAAGAGGAAGATGCTGCCCTTGGGGAAGATACAACAGAGGAGCCTTGAGTCTCAGAGACACTATTCACTTCATTCAGCAGATACTGGACATCCTTCTCAGTGACAGATGGACACAATGGCAAGGCACAAGTGGACAGAAAGTTCGGATTGCTGCAAAAGTAAGACATGGTACCACTCCCTTTTTTCCCTCCTGTTATAAGGGACCTTCCCACCTTTTCTCTGGGTCTTCTACTTACCCCCCGCCAGCCACACAGGGCTCCTCTACTAGCTCAGATGGGAACAAAGGGAGAGACACACTGGGAGGGACTCTCCATAGGGCTCTGGCCCTGAAGCCCAGGGGGAAAGATGGATTGCAGGGATGGGGCAGACATTCTGTTCCTTGAGGTCTGAAGGACAAATACAGTGATGAGTCAATCTTCCCTACACTATCCTGAAAAGGGTTCCTGGAACTACTGACCAAGGGCATGACAACTCCCAAACCCTGAGGGTCAGAGTCCCAGTTATCAATGATTCAGCTTTCATTAGATCAGTTGTCCATTTTGTTGAAGTGGAACCAGGATGGGCTAGGGGACTAGGGAGCCGTGGTGGTATCACTACAGCATAGGAGAGACTGGAAAAGGAATGCTTCATCAATAATCATCTATGTAGAAAATTAAACAGAATCTACAAAAGAATCTACTAGAACTAATAAGTGAGTTTAGCAAGGTTGCAGGATATAAGATCAATATATAAAAATCATATATATTTCTATATGCCAGTAATGAACAATCAGAAATTTAAATTAAAAAATCAATACCATTTACAAAAGCATCAAAAACATGAAATATTTAGGGATACATCTGAAAAAAATGTGAAAGAACTAGACACTGAAAACTATAAAATATTGCTGAGAAAAATTTAGATGACCTAAATAAATGTAGAAATATACCGTGTTCATGGGTCAGAAGACTCAATATTATTAAGATGTCAATTTTTCCCAAACTGATCTATAGATTAAACACAATCCCAACCAGAATCACAGCAGGTTTTTGTTTTTTTTTTTTTTGTAGGAATTGACAAGCTGATTCTAAAATTCACTTGGAAATGCAAAGGACCTAGAATATCCAAAACAACTCTGAAAAAGAACAAAAAAGTTTCAGGAAAACACAACCTGATTTCAAGACTTATTACAAAGCTACAGTAATCAGAAGAATGTGATATTGACGTAAACAGAATACAGAGTTCAGAAACAGACCTACACATATATAGGCATCTGATTTTTTACAAAGTTGCGAAGGCAATTCAGTGGAGAAAGGGTAATCTTTTCAACAAATGGTGCTGGAGCAATTGGACATCCATATGCCAAAAAAACCAAAACCAGAACTTTGATCCATACTTCACACCATGTATAAAAGTTAACTCAAAATGGATCATAGACCTAATGTAAAACCTAAAATGGTAAAACTTCTAGAAGAAAAAAAACAGGAGAAAATCTTTATGAGCTTGGGTTATGCAAGGATGTCTTAGCTATGACACCGAAAGCACAATCCATAAACAAACAAATTGACATATTAGACTTTATCAAAATTCAAGCTCCTGCTTTGTGAAAGGTAGTGTTTAGAGACTGAAAAGCCAAGCCACAGACTGGGAGAAAGTAATTGCAACAAAGGACTTGTATCCAGAATACATAAAGAACTTTCAAAACTCAATAATAAGAAAACAAACTATCCAATAAAAAAGTGGGCAAAAGATTTGAACCAAAGAAGATGTAAGATGGCAAATAAGCACATGAAAAGATGTTCACCATCATCAGGCATTTAAAAAAAAAAACAAAAAACGCTGCCATCCAGTCGATTCCTACTCATAGCGACCCTATAGGACAGAGTAGAACTGCCCTATAGGGTTTCCAAGGAGCGGCTGGTGGATTATGAACTGCTGACCTTTTGGTTAGCAGCCAAGTTCTTAACCACTGCACCACCAGGGCTTTCATCAGTCATTAGGGAAATGCAAATGAAAACCACAGTAAGAGATACCACTACACACCTATAAGGATGGCTAAAATAAAGAATACTGCTACCAAGTGCTAGTGAGGATGCACAGAAATTGGAACTCTTACACATTGCTGACGGGATTATAAAGTGATACAACCACTTTGGAAAACCGTATTGACGTTTCTTTAAAAAATTAAGGATACATCTACCATGTGATCTAACCATTCCATTCCTAATCTAACCATTCCATTCCTAGGTATTTTTACCCAAGAGAGAAGAAAGCATGCGTCCATATAAAGACTTGTACATGAATATTCACAGAAGCTTTATTTGTAGTAGTCAAAACCTGGAAACAACCCAAATGTCCATCAACAAGTGAATGGATAAACAAATTTTGGTACATCCATACAACAGAATACTACTCAACAATAAAAAGGAATGAACTATAGATAGATGCAACAACATGGATGAATCTCAAAATAATTATGCTGAGTGAAAGAAGCCAGACCAAAATAAGTACACACACACACACACACAAACACACACACACACACACACAAAACCCTAGAAAATGCAAACTCATCGGTAAGTGACAGATAGCAAGTCAGTGGTTTCCTGGGGGAAAAAATTACAAAGGAGCCTGAGAAAACTTTTGGGAGTGTTGGATATGTTCAATATCTTGATTGTGGTGATGGTTTCATGGCTATATACATATGCCCAAATTACCAAATTACACATTTTAAATATGTGCAACTTGTTGTGTGTCAATTATACCTCAATGATGCTGTTATATGAAAAAAAAAAAAAAGAAGGAATAGATCTGAAGTCCATATTATCACAAAGAGGAAAGATAGGGTGGACATAGTCTTGTCATCAAATTCCAAAATATTAGAACCAAGGCAATTCCCAGAAGCTTGAATAAAGAAAATTTAGGGCAAACAAAATGAGAACTAAACTTACAGAATTCATTGCTACCTCAAGTGCTGTTAAAGGAACCTGAGGATATTTGAGAAATGTTCCTAACATTTAAGGTTGTCAGAAGGAGCAGAAAGGACAACCATGATGTCTCATAGCACATCCCCAGCTATCACCATCAAAGGCAGATCAGTTTCCAGGTTTTTTTTTTTTTTTCTCTCAAGCACTCTGTGTGTCCTACAGGCACCTAAACTCAACATATCCAAAAAAGAACTCATCTTTTCCCAAAACCCATTCCACTTTTTGTATTCTCTAACTTGGGGGATGATGTCACCTCTACCAGATACTCATTGAGTCAAGGTCTACTGATTCTACCTCTTAAATATCTCTTGAATCCCACCCCAGCCTTTCCATCATTACCCTTATTCTAGCCCTCAACATTTCTCCTCTAGATAACTGCAATAGCTCCCTAGTTAGTAGCCTTTCTTGGGATCTTTCTAAATTGTTTATCTAACCAGGCTATCCTTCTCCTTTCTGTGACCCCACCCTCCAGCAGAACTTCTTGACCTTGGCTGTACGTTGAATCACTTTGTTGTTGTTAGGTGCCGTCAGTTGGCTCCAACTCATAGTGACTCCATGTATAACAGAATGAAAACGTTGCCCGGTCCTGCACCATCCTCACAAATCATTGCTATGTTTGAGCCCATTGTTGCAGCCACGGTGTCAATCCATCTCGTTAGGGGTCTTCCTCTTTTTCCTTGACTCTCTACTTTACCAAGCATGATGTCCTTCTTCGGGGATTGGTCTCTCCTGATAACATGTCCAAAGTAAGAAGACAAAGTCTCGCCATCCTCGCTTCTAAGGAACATTCTGACTATACTTTTTTTAAAATTTTTAGAATCACTTTAGGAATTTAAAAAAATACTGTTTGGCTCCTACCCCCATAGATTCTGATTTGTCTTAGGTGGGGTGGAGAAGTCTCTGGGTGGTGCAAACAGTTAACACGCTTGCCTGCTAAGCAAAGGTTGGAGGTTTGTGTCCACCCAGAGGCTCCTCAGAAAAAAGGCCTGGTTATCTACTTTTGAAATATAAGCCATTGAAAGTCCTATGGAGCACATTTCTACTCTAACACATATGGGGGGGTCTCCATGAGTCAGAATGTACTCCATGGCAGCTGGTTTTTGGTTTAGGTGGGGTGGAACATTTTTTAAATCTTTCCAGATAATTCTAATATGCAGCTAGGGTTAAGAAGCACTGCCCTAAAGCAGTGTTTTGCAAATTCCTGCACTCCTCAGAATCACTTGGAGGGCTTGTTAAAACACAGATTGCTGGGCCCCTGCCCCAGAGTTTCTGATTCAGTTGAATTGGGGTGGGGCCTGAAAATCTGCATTTCTATCTAGTTCCCAGGAGATGCAGATGCTGCTTGCTGGTCCAGGAATCACACTTTGAGAACCATTGCCCACCTAAAGGATAAAGCCCAAGCAGGGGCCTACCTAAGGAAAATAGCACCTAGGGCAATTAGTGTTAAACTGCTGAATAATCTCTCATAGCTGGTGATGCAAACTGTGATGGCCAACAGAAACTGCTAATTGGTGAAGCAGTGCCCAGGGCACATGTCCAACCTGTGCCCCCACCCCGCCCAGTTAGGCCGCGCTTGTCATAGCCTACCAAGCCCTTCCCAACCCGCTTCCTGTTTCTCTAACTTCATTTCCTATTGCTTCTTACCTCACATCCTTCACTCCAGCCATAATAAATTACTTGCAGTTTTCCCAATACACCATCTCATTTCATTCCACCATGCCTTTGTAAATGCTAGTCACCTTGCCTAGAATGTGCCCCCTCCACTCCATCTCTTTACATAGCAAACTTCTCCTCATCCTTCAAGGCTCAGAGCATGCGTGTGTCACTTCCTCTGGGCAGCCTTCACTATCACTCTCCCGTGTAAAAGTGGCAAACTGCTTCCTAGGTGCCCCCACTGACACTGTACTCTGCCATTATCATAGCACCTATCACACTGCCTTATATTTATTTGTGTGCCTATGTATCTATGAGCTCTAGAGAGCTGGGACAGTTCTTTGTTCATTAGTGATTGCCAGCACCTAGCACAGGGCTTGGCCCAGAGTAATTTCTCAGCAAATGTTTCTGGATGAACTGAACTGGGAATCATCTCCTTATTAGATCTGGGTATTGGGGGTTGAGACCCTCTGAAACTCAAATAGGCTTGTTAAACCTTGGGATCCCGTGAGAATGTCAGAGCTACTAGGGTTTCTTGCTCTTGAAAATTGATGTGTCTGGAAAATTAGACAGGACTTTGAGCCCCAGTCAGCTCAGGTCACCAGGCCAATCAACTTGGCCATGGACTACAATGGTAGCAGAAGAGGAAAGGGCCTTCAGAGCTACCTGGAGGCTGAAAAAACTTACATAGCAGCTTCACTGTGATGGTAGAACAGCCTGCTGGCTTGTTTGCCCAAGCCAAACTCTACCTGGATGTACAGGTACTCAAAAGCAGCAGGATCCCTACGCAGCAGCTCCACAGGGTCTTTGGGAAAGAAGCTTATTCGGAAGAGGCATTTCATTCCTTGATAGTGCGTCCGCTGCACCACCTGAATCCCAGGGATGAGAAGTAGGAGGAAAAGAGATCCAGAATCAATGGCTGGGGTGATAGGAAGCCAGCTCAGTGGCTCCTCAAGGTGAGGTTTGAGGCAGAGCTAGGTTGCTTTTTCCCACTGTCTCCCACCTGAACAATTCCAATTACCCTTAGAGGAAAGTGATGAGAAGCCGGGTCTTTTTTGCAGCCTTTCTGACTAGAACTTTTGAAATCACTTATCCAGGACATGCCCTTTATTAACGATTGGGTCTAAGCCTCAAAACATTAGGTAGGAAGAGAGGGATCACGGGAACTTCTCAGACTCTTTTCTTGCTGTGGGGCTAATGCCTTTACCTAGCACAGGGGCTCAGCTTTGAGCAGTGTAAGTTACTGGTTATAAGCCAAATCAAAGATGTAAACTCCCATTTGGAAGTAAAGATGAAATAAGTTGGCACTATATTGATAATTGTTGAAGCTGAGGATGGGTAATGAAGGCTCATTATATTATTCCTTCTACTTTTATGTATGTTTGAAATTTTTCATAATAAAAAGGTTTAAAAATCCCCATTTGGAACAAGAGACCAATTGAATTCAAAAGGCCTCTTGAGGGTGGGGGTGGGAAGTTTAGGACTCCCTCCAAGCAGAAGACCTACGACCTTCCCTTCCCACCTGTGAGTATCTGGATTGCATTTGGCTGAGAACTAAACACAAATTTTTTTTTCCCTAAAATCCTTTCATGTTTTGTGTCTGATTTTGGTTTTGGTTTAGCTTCCATTTAGGCTCTGAAATTGTACTTCTTCCCAACTGTCCCTCTCCAACTCTTTCCCACTCTACCTGAGAATATCGGCTGACCCTGGGTGCCTCTGACTCTTCTTGGTGCTTCACCGTTGGTGAAATGCTATTCAATAATCCTGGATTTCTCCATTCTTTTCCCATATGGCAAGGGCTAGGAAACATACTGAACAGAAACTTTTTCCTACTCTACCTTAGAAGTTGATCTGGGTGACATGCTGCCCGTTCTTGGCCCTACTCAGCCCACACCCAATCCCCACATGTCCTAGTCTCACTAGATAGTTCTCATGGGCAATTCCATTTCCTGACCCTTCCAGATTACAGCCTTCATCTGAAGGGCCACATTTCCTCTCAGGAGGCAGAAAAATCTAGCAAGCAGGGCTTTTAGGAGACAAGAGACTTGACACTGCTCTTCAAACTTCACATTCCAGGTGCTGTGCAGTGAATCATCACCCCAAACTCTCCCCACTAGAGACCGAGACTAATGACCTTCATGCCCTTCTTGGGTCACAGTGGACATTTCCAAAAGCCCATTTGGAGGTGGGTCGTACTGACCCCAGTTGAAAACTGTGGGTCTGAGTATATCATTATTAAGTTTCTAGACAGGGAAGGCCTTGAGTCCTCCTCTCTAGTAGAGGCCACATGCATGCAAAGCAATTAAGCCAGGACAAGGGGATTGCTTACATAAGCCAGGGGCTGCTTGTCCTGGAGAAGCAGGAACTTGTGATTTTGTTCTGGCCCGGCATACTCAAGGACAAGAGCAAAGTGCTCAATGTACCTCAAGGAAAGTCGGTCCTGTAGTGTCACCATCACGTCCTGTGGAAGAGAAAAGAGCCCTGAGAGGGAGAACCATTTCAGCTCTAAGCTACTCTAAATGCCAAACATGGGGGAGAAGGACTGAACACCAAGAAAGTTAGTCCTGGGGAGAAAGCTGAGGCTGGGAAAGTGGGGCAGACAGAGATATAGGGGCTCTAGAGAAGCTGCCCAAGCCTCTATGGTGGCCCAGGCCCTGTGCTCCAGGATGAGTAAAGTGACCCATCAGTGCCATCAGAGGCCTGAGCCCTGGGGAACACTAAAGGCACAGGGGGTGGAGGGAGGTGTTTCTGAATTTTGCCTGGTCCTTCTCCTCCCTCCTTCCCTCCCTCCCTGTGGTCCTCACTCCTCCTCTTCAGCAGTGCTTACTAAGTGCCAGGCCTTGTGTTGGTTCTTCCCTAACCTTCTCTGGTAAGTCAGAATGTTAGCCCTGGTTTGTCCGTTAACTATTTTCTTAGGCATTCACAAAAACAAAAGCCACATTTATATGATTAAAAAGTTTACTATTTCTGGATTCATAATCTAAATCAAATGATTTGAGTTACCAGTGAAATGTTCATTTTTGAATGCAGCTGGCTTTTAGAGATGATCGATTTAGCAACTTGAGAAATGTGTCCATGCAGAGGAACTATGTTACGTGTCTTGTGCACAGTCATAAATCTGACTACTTATGGGTTCCATCTGCTCTGCTGCCCTACTTTTTTTTTATTTTAATAATGTACTTCATTTAACTCATAGATCCAAAATAATTATCATTTCCAATGTAATCAATATAAAAAGTTATTAGTGAGATATAATTATGTAATATAAATGGATATATCTATGCTATTAAAAAAAAAACCTGTTGCCATCGACTCAATTCTGACTCATGGTGACCCCATGTGTTACAGAGTAGAACTGCTGCATATGGTTTTCTTGGTTGTAATCTTTATGAAAGCAGATCGCCAGGCCTTTCTTCCAAGGTGCGGCTGAGTTCAAACTGCCAATCTTTAGGTTAGTAGTCCAGTGCACACCATTTGCACCACCCAGGGACCTATCTATATCTATATTGATATATGTATACACTAAGTCTTCTAAATCCAGTATATGTTTTACACTTACAACATGTCCCAATTCAGACTAGTTGCCCTACTTTTAATATTAGGGTGTCTGGAAACATATCCGTGGGGGCTGTCCAAATGTCAGTTTTGAGACTTCTGTCATCTATTTGCTGTGACTTCCACGTACACTGGGCTCCAGTGTGTGTGTTTGTGGAGTTGGCATCACTGAGCTCCCAAAAGCCTGAAAGAAATAGACTTGGGAATGATAAGCTCCCTTACAGCCAGCGTTGCCAAACAAGCCACTCTGAACATTAAAAGACGTTTAGCTATTCAAATGTTAGGATGGAAATTGGTGGGTACTTGAGAATCTCTCTTCGTATTATCCAAGTAGTCACAGAGGCGCCAGTGTTGCTGGCACTCTGGCAGGGACAGATGAGGTTTTCTTTGCAGTTCGGCTGCACTGGGACTGTGGACAGCCAAGCCAGTGACTGCCAACTGGTGTTACAAGTGTAATGGCCTCCATGCCAGGCGGTCAATTCAGCCAGGTACCTCTCTGGTACAAGTGGCTTGGCAGCCTGTCAAAGTTCCAATGAATAACCAGCGCACCCTCCATGAAGTCAGAGTGAGATCATGAGCAAGGGGAACACCACTGTCCTGGAAGGCTAGGGCTACCTGGAAGCAATGATGGCAGTGATGGTGTGAGGTAGGAGAATGCTCAGAGAAGCCTCTAAGAGGAGAGGGAGGTGAGTAAACACTGCAGTGCAGAGACAGAATATACAACGGACATATCAACCCATGAGTAATCACCAAGGAGGATTCTGACACAAAGATATGCATATCTGGAGAGGGACATTTGGATAACTCCTGGGTGGTCTAGTTCTGTTTCAATGCCCCCTCCCATAGCCTGAGACCTTCAATTACCAAGAGACCATCCCATGGTACCCTAAAGAATGTGTTTTGGTCCTAGGTGAGTTCCTGGTCTGGGGACCCATCCAGGCCTAAGCCTTCAAAAGAAACCCTTGGTTTAATCACTGTGGTTTGGGCACAGTGTTTCTCAACTGGGGTGATACCGGCACTTCGGGCAAGACTATTCTTCATCATCCAGGGACTGCTCCACTACTTGAAGGACATTTAGCATCCCTGACCCTGAGATACTAAATGCCAGTAGCACACCAAATCATTGTGATGATCCAGAATACCCTTAGACATTTCCAAAAGCCCTCTGGGAGTGGGCAGTACAGACCCTGGTTGAGAACCACTGGTAAAGCCATTTTTGAACACCTGACAACTCTTCTTAGCAAAAGTTTTCCTGGATCAGCGTTTGTTTTTTGTTTTTTTATTTATTTATAGGGTTGTCTTTGCCCTAGCATGGGTACCTCAGGACCTGTGGACCAAGGTGGGCTTCCTGGGTAGGCACTGCAGGTGCCCAGTAGTTTGGGCAGCACTGGTTGCATTGAAACATTCCTTCCGGGGCTGGTATTCTCTTTCTGGCAAGAGTCCAGAAGAAGCAGGCATGGATTTTTTTTTGTCCCAGAGCAAAGTGAACCTGGGGGTTAATCACATCATCACCTCTACTCCTCAGGACGAAGAGAATCACTACAACTTTTAGACGCCTAGCTGAGCTGTTAAGAATCACAGCTCAGTAATTGCTCTTCCTGTGAAACGAACAGCCAAATGGGCAGTTGCTGGACTTTTCAAATCTTGGTTCAGTGTTTAAGATCTGGTTGTTATTTAAAAAGCAAGGCATGGCTAAACTAATCTCTCCAGAGATTGCATTTGTTGATTTCTGTGTGTAAACTTGTGTAGGTGTTATTGTATCAATATAAATTGCTTTTGCTTTATAAATGGCTTGCTTAATGATCTTCACACTCTTGGGCTCCTGAGTCCTGAAGGACCCAGTATAACACAAACACAAAGCAGTTCACAAGTAGATGTGCACCCATGTGCTCATGCACACCAACACACACACACAATCTACTAGCACACAGCTGGGCATGTAAATTTCCATCCCTCACCCCCATCTGAGAAGGGTGTTTTTGCAGACTCATAAGCAGCAGAAGCTAAAAGGCCACCTTGCTCCAGCAGTGAGCAGCTATGTACAGACTTGGAGGAACATGAAGGCAAGCAGCTGTGTGTCCTCTGGAAAGACTGACCTAAGAGGAGACTGTATATGTACCTTAACAGTGGTCCGGCCATCAAATGTGAACGACTTGATCTGCCCATTTTCTAAGAAAACCTTTAGGACGTTGGGGATAAGGAGAAGAGCTTCTTTCTTCATCATTTTCTGTGAACAGGCAGGGAAAGCACAAGGAGAGGGGCTCGTTTAGAAGGAGGAGGGAAGCCAGAGGAGGGGTGTGGAAAGGAAAAGAAAGGAGGAAGAGAAAGGAGAAAGAGAAGGAGACAGGGAGCCAAAGGTATGGGAGGACAAAGAGACAGAGGAAAAGCAGATCAATAATAATGTTACATGGACCCCAGAACCAAATTCTCCAAGAAGACATTGACTGGTCCATGTCAAAAGTTCACCCTTCCTTTGACATCACAGCACACCCACATTATACTGTGGTTCAAAGCTCCTTCTGAGTACAACTCACTCACCTGACCTTATCTCCTGAAACATCCCTACACACAACATTCTCCTTTTCCATCGTGCCCTTCACATATCAAGATCACTTCCATGTCCATACCTTTGTTCTGCCATTCTCCCTCCCTCGTGGCATCTAAGGCTCTTTCTGACTTGGCCCCCTCCTACCTCTCCAGCATCATGTCTTGCCATTCTTGGTTTGCACACTGCTCTTTCATGCCTCCATACTTCTGAATAGGAGGTGGTGCATGTTAAGTTCTCAATAAATATTTGTTAAAAAAAGGCTGTTCCCTCTGCTTAGAATACCTCTCCTATTTCTCTCCTTGGCAAACTCCTACTCATCCTTCAAGACCTAGGTCAAATATGTATTATTTAAAGCCTTGACCAAATACCCTCAGGTACTTTGACCTGCTCTTCCCTTGCATTCCCATTGCAATTTATATGCACCTCTCTCACTACTCTTATCATACTTCTGGAGAATATTTGTCTTTCTCATCAAACGGTGAACTCAGAGCACAATGACCATGCCCCATTCATCTTTGTAGTCCCAACACTAAGCAGAGTTCCTGGCACGCAGTTGTTGCTCAATAAATGGCTGCTGAATGAATGAGCAGTAGGTGCAGTGCTTAACCAAACCAGTTGCTGTCGAGTCAATTCTAACTCATGGTGACTCCATGGGTGCAGAGTGGAACTGCATTCAGTAGAGTTTTCAAGGCTGTGACCTCTTGGAAGCAGATAGCCAGACCTTTCTTCTGAGGTGTCCTTGGACGGGTTTGAACTGCCAACCTTTGGGTTAGCAGTGGAGTGCTTAACCGCCAGTAGGTGTTTAATATGTGTTTACTTGAATGATTAGGAGCCCTGGTGGCATAGTGGTTAAGAGCTCAGCTGCTAACCAAAAGGTCAGCAGTTTGAATCCACCAGCCGCTCCTTGGAAATCCTATGGGGCCGTTCTACTCTGTCCTATAGGATCACTATGAGTCGGAATCAACTCAATGGCAACGGGTTTTTAAATGATTAGAGTCAGCAGAAGAGTCCAGCCATTTCCCTGGGCCAACATCATTAGTTCTATAGGAACTGAAAAGCAGCATAAGGTAGCCAGATTCCTTAATTCAATGGACATTCACTGAGCCTCTGCTATATGCCCAGCACTATGTTAGACCTGGGCCCAGTCTTACACTCTTGTTGTAGTGACCTGGCATACACACATGAATCCACTAGACAACAATTATAGGACCAAAACAACTCAACAAGACAGATGTTAAGGATTCCTAGATAGGGTGAATTGGATTTTGATTTTGAAGGTGATGATGGGTGTGGATTATTAGGTCAGAAGACAACAGTCAGATCAAGGGACTGTCATGGACAAAGCATGGGAATAGGAATAATCAAGTCCTCTTGGGTTGGGGTGTGGCTGCCAGTGGTGCGAGCCAGAAGTCAGGTATGGCTGGTGTGAAGCCAAAGGTGGGAAGTGATGGCATACTATATAACACTGGAAAAGTGTGACTCCCTGGCTTTCTCTCTGATCCCGAGAATCCTGCCAAGGCCAGAGGCCCTGGATCCCCAGGCTGATGATGCTCAGCGGTGGCAGGTTTTATTTAGCACACTGGGTTGGACTCAGATAATTACTTAATTGATTTTGCTTAAAAATAGAGTTGGCAAGGAACGCCCACAGGATTTATTTTTGCTGTGGCTGCTTAATAAAGCCTTGGAACACAAAGGGAAAGGGATGATAAGATAGCCAGGAGTCACCTGGGCCTGGACTCCCCCAGGTCCCAACCAATGGTGAGGCTGCTATGGTCTGCACTGGTGGTAAGGAGGGGAGGGAGGCTGCTGTTGTGGCATCAGGTAATTTCCTGAGCACAGCTAGAGTTGGAAGATTGATACCTGTTTCTCTCCCAGCCAAGAGCCTCAGACTGTGCCTGGTGGCCTGTCCAGGAGAGAAAGAAATAACTCTAGGTGGGTCCTAGCTACTCTGGGGCATTTACATTCAGATTGGTCTGGAGTGGGGGCTAGATTCTGCCTGTAGCCTAGTTGAGAAGTATAAAGAAGGGATTCATAATGGGGGAAGGATAGAGTGGGGAAGGGAGAGTGTAGGAAAGAGAAGGAGGGGGAGAAAAAAGGGAGGAAAGAAAAGGAAGGGAAAGGAGGAGAGGGGAAGCAAGGGAGTTCTTCACTGAGTGGCTTGGCCTTGGTTGATTACTCTGTAATGTTGGGATGGGACAGGATGCATCCGCCTATACTTTCTAAATTCAAGTCACATTTCTTCTGGGTTTTTAAGGGCTCAGGACACAAATGTCCCCTTAATGACTTAGACCTCAGGGTCTGCTTCACCCTGATCTGCAGGGTCTCCATACTGCTCCCTTTCCTCTCTGCTCACTGCCCACCTGCTTCTCTTCAACTTTTCCTGCTAGGATTGACATGCCAATTTGCCCATTGGGGTCCTGTAGTCCCCTGGACTTCCCATACTTCCTTGGACAGGGATAGGGGAGGACATGAGCTGAGTTTGGAGATGAGAGTCAGGGAAATGGGGATGGGAGACATCTGTGTCCTTTATCCCTTCTTCTGAGTGGCTCTACCTCAAAGAACTCTCTAAGTGCCCAGCACCCCGGTGATTTCCCTGTTCAGTCTGGGCTTGCTATCGTCTCTCAAAAACTGCAGCTGTGCCTCAGTACATAAATGACAAGGGCCTCCTGAGAGCCCAGCCAGCAACAGCCTGAAAAAGCACACAAGTGCCTGTTAGCTCCAGCTCCCCCCCCGCCCCCCACTGGGATATCACCAAGTTCCGCAGATTCCAGGGGGACTCTGGGCACCAATCCACTGCTGCTTAACACGCACCTTTCTGCTCTCCACCCACCTCTTCTCATTTGCACATCTGGAACGGGCAATTCACTTCATGCAAACCCCACAAAGCAATGAAAAAGACTGTGGGCTGCCCACGACCCTCAAAATTGGCATGTGGCATCAGCTGTTGAACCATTACCTGCTCCTTGAAACAATGCCACCCAGCAGTATTGTATTGTCTCAATCTGAACCACTTATCCCCCCAACATCACTGAGAGCTATCCAGTGTCAGGGAACAGGTATCTATTTTGCATCCTGTGTGGGCCTGGGAACCCAGCAGGTGCCTACTAAAGACTTTGTGATTTAATGAGAGTCTGTATCATTTTCCCTATGGAAGCTTCATCCACTACTGCACAGCCTTCTACAGTCAAGATGTGGAGTTGCAGTATCACTTCAATGTGAAGAGAGCTCAATTTCACCAGCCGCTCTTCCCATGGATCTTCAGAAAACCACTCCTTCCTTCCTGCTTCTATCAAATAACCAAAATATGTTTATGGAGCATCTGTTCTGAGTGTAAACTACTGTACTGGGGATGGAATTTCTCAAAGCACCATGAGGATCCTGAGTGACTCAGTACGTACTCCTTCTCCCTACAACGCCCAGGGCCTCTCTAGACACCACACACTCCTCACTCATGACCCACCTATACAGCATTGGGGTCCTCCCACTCCAACCCCTTCCTAATACTGTCCACTATGAGGAAGAGTGGACAAGCAACCGCTCCTGTAGGAGAACTTGATATCCAGACCAATTCTGGCCAAGGGCCCAGGAGAGGGAGCTGAGGCTGCACTTACTGCATCTGTTTCTCCAACTGCCACCTGCTCAGAAAATCGGACCTTCACAGGATTGGACCTCAGTCGGCCTTCTTCGCAGCACTGATGAAGGCAGATTTGGGGGACTGAAAAAAGAACAGGGGACTGGTTATTTCTCTCTCCCTGAGGAAAACCTGACCTTTATCACGTTGGAGTTAAGATGTCTGAGTACACGTACACTTTTCCTTACTGATCAGTAAGTCAATAAATAAGTATTGATTACCTACTAGGTGCAAGGTAATGCGCTAAGTGCTTCCTTATATAATTGGTGTGTTCTGAGAAAGCTGGGCATGATTGAATTTGGGTAAATTGAATCCCATTATTAATGCTCTAGGCCTATGGGAGTTTGCAAACGTTCTTTGGTAATAACAAATACAGAATTTTTATATATTTGATTTTCTTAATATGAGATATACCTAAATGGTAGTTTTTATTACATTTGAACACAAGCATCCCAAAGGATTTACAGAAATGATCTTACTCATCTCACAGATATGCCCTGCCCCTAGGAAGGAGGCTCATAGCAAATGTTATTTCAGATGTGGAAGAAAAGAGGCCTAGCACTCCAGAATGATTTATCCACAGTTTCTAAACTATTCAGGAATAGAGATGTCAGGGATTTAACCCAGGTGTCTTGGCTTTCTAGTTCTGGACTCTACACCAATTTGTTTATCCAATTCTGTAAGAAACACCCAAACAATCAGCTAGGCTCCCTAGTTCTTGAAAACTCTCCCATAAATTCTCCAGGAAGCATGGCTAGCAAATACTGGAAACTTAGCCTTTCCTGGGTGCTCCCTGGATGCTTACCCTTCTCCCCACTGAGCTCTATCTAGCCCATTGTTATGGATTGACTTTTGTCCCCCCAAAATATGTGTTGGAATTCTAACCCCTATATCTGTGGATGTAATGTAATGTGATATAATATAATCTCCTTCCATAACGCAATGTAATGTAATGTAATCAGTCAGTTGAGGCCATACCAGTGTAGGGTATGTCCTAAATCTAATCACTTCTGAGTTTTTAAAAGAACAGCAGAGACACAGAGACAAAAGAGCACAAACGGGGAAGACAGACACTATCTGATGATGATGGAGGTAGATGAATCTACAACCCCAGGAACTCCAAAGACCAGGGCTACTAGAGGCTGAAATAGATAAGGAAGAACCTCCCCCTAGAGCCACACTCTGAATTTGGACTTACAGCCTCCTAACCTGTGAGAACTGGTGGTGCAGTGGTTAAGAGCTCGGCTGCTAACCAAAGGGTCAGCAGTTTGAATCCACCAGCTGCTCCTTGGAAACCCTATGGGGGAGTTCTACTCTGTCATATGGGGTCACTATGACTCGGAATCGACTCGACGGCAGTGGTTTGGTTTGGTTTAACCTGTGGGAAAATAAATTTTTGTTCTTTAAAACCACCCACTTGTGGTATTTCTGTTTTAGCAGCACTAGATAACTAAGATATCCACCAATCAGGAAATACAAGAGTCCTGGTGAGGGCCAGCCCCATGTCTTCGGGACATTTACTCATTCATTCAACAAACTGACAGAGAACCTATTATGTGATGTCAGGCACTGCTCTACATGATGAAGGATACAGCAATGAACAAGAGAGACAAAATTCCATGCCCTCGCAGAGTGTACATTCTAGCAGAAACAGTCAGGTGATTAAAAACAAATACCTGTTAGGTAGCGTCTTAGTCATCTAGTGCTGCTATAACAGAAATACCACAAGTGGATGGCTTTAACAAACAGGTATTTATTTTCTCACAGGTTAGGAGGCTAGAAGTCTGAATTTAGGGTGCCGGCTCTATCGGAAGGTTTTATCTCACTGTCAGCTCTGGGGGAAAGTCCTTCTCTCTTTAGCTTCTGTTTCCTGGTTCCTTGGAGATCTCCAAGTGGCTTGACATCAATCTTGCCCCACTTCTGCTTCTCTAGTTTGCTTGTTTAATCTCTTTTATATCTCAAGAGATTGATTCAAGACATACCCTAGACTAATCCTGCCTCATTCACATAACAAAGACAATCCATTCCCAAATGGGATTATAACCACAGGAATAGAGGCTAGGACTTGCAACACATATTTTGGGGGGACACAGTTCAATCCATAACAGGTAGCAAATATAGACTATGAGGACAAGAGAAGGAGTGAGGGTGGGAATGGTAGGGGTGTTATTTTAGACAAGGTGGTCAGGAAAGACTTCTCTAAGGAGGTGATATTTAAGCAGAAACCTGAAGGAAGTGAGGGAGAGACAACCATGAGGCTATCTGAGGAAAGAGCCTTCCAAATAGAAAGAACAGTAAAGGCCCTGAGGTGGGCATAGGATTGAGGTGTATGAGGAACAGCAAGGAAACCTACTATAGCTGGAGTAGAATGATGGAGAGGGGATGGGAGGAGATGTGATCAGAGAGGCAGCTGGGGGCTGGATCATGCAGGATCTTGAAAACCATGCCAAGAACTTTCAATTTTACTCCACTGGAGGGTTTTGGGAGCCCTGGTGGCATAATGACTAAGAGCTTGGCTGTTAACCAAAAGGTCAGCAGTTCAAATCCACCAGCTGCTCTTTGGAAATCCTACGGGACAGTTCCACTCTGTCCTGTAGGATTGCTATGAGTTGGAATCGACTCGACGGCAACGAGTTTGGTTTGTTTTTTGGTTTTTCTGGTTTTGAGCAGACATGATCTGACTCGCATTTTAAAAGGATGCCTCTGGCTGCTGTGTGGAACACAGACTGTAGGAGGGTAAGGGCAGAAGTAGGGAGAGTAGTTAGGAGTTTATTGCAATAATACAGTCAAAATACAATGGAGACTTAGGCTAGGGTATTGATAATGGAGATGATGAAAAATGATTGAGTTCTGGATATATTTTGAAGATAGAATCAAGATGATATGTTGATGGATTGGATGTGGGGGGTGAGAAAAAGAGAGGAGTCAACTGGAAGAATTAAGTGGCCATTTACTGAGATGAGAAAGACTAGGAGAAAAAACAGGCTGGGGGCTACTTCAAACCACCATGGAACTTGTGAGTCCTACAATCAGGAATTCCTCTGGGTTGAAGCCATGAAGGTCCCTGCCAGCTGGGAAGGCAACATATTAAGCCATCGTCTGCCATCAACGTTGCTGTTGAGATTCATTTACCCCATTAGCCAGAGGAAGGCGGGGCCTGAAAATAAAGACACTAGAAACAAACATCCTCATCTTGGGCCCTGGTCCCAGCTGTGTTCTCTTTCAGGTCCAGCAATCTCATTACCCACAGAGATCAGACTGCAACAGGGCTTCGGAGTTGGTTCACTCCAGTTGGAACCCCTGCTGAGAATTTGCATTCCCACCCCTGATATACTGAATCAGAATCTACCATTTAACAAATCCCCAGGTGATTCTTATTTGTTAAAATGTAGCTTCTGATTCAATATATCTGGGGTGGAAATGCAAATTCTCAGCAGGGTTTCTAACCAGAATGAACCAGTTCGAAGCCCTGGATTGCAAACAGCCTCCTGTCCCACCTGAGTCCAGCAGGAACTCAAGCAGTGGGTTTCAGTCCTGGCTGCACGTTAGAAACACTAGAGAGTTTTGAAAAAATCCTGATGCCCAGGCCCCACCCCAGACCAATTACAGTAGAATTCCTGAGGGTGAGTACTGGACATCAGTATTTTTAAAACTCCTAGTGATGTCAATGTACAGCCAAGGTTGAGAACCACTAAGCTAAAGGCACCTTCTTAGACTTCTCATCCTGAGCTATGGGGACAATTTGTTGGTAGCAGATAATACAGCACAATGAAATCCAGAGCTGGAGATCCTTGCAGAAAGTGATTACAGTATTCACTGTTCATGAGCGTCAATAAATGCCTTTGTATGTTGCATACCCCGGTGCTCAAATCCTAGGAGAGGTCTGGTGGGGGGCGGGTGGGCTACAGGCTGCAGCAGGAGCAAAGGGAATGGGGAAAACAGAAAGATCTGTATCTATGCTCAGGCAACTCTGCTTGACTCCATCCCCACCAAAACCAAAACCAAAACCAAACCCGTTGCTGTTGAGTCGATTCTGACTCATAGCGACCCTATAGGACAGAGTTAAACTGCCCCACAGGGTTTCCAAGGAGCAGCTGGTAGATTCAAACTGCCAACATATTTTTTTTTTTTGGTTAGCAGCGGAGCTCTTAACCACTGTGCCACCAGGGCCCCCCATCCCCACAGTAGTCCGAATTTTCACCAAAGGTGCCACAAACATGACACAGGTGAAATTTTCTTTCCAACTGACGGTCACCCTTTCCTTTCTCTGTGATCAGTTACCATCGGACATCTCCATGGCACAGTGTGGGATGAGGCATCCCTAGAGACATAAATGGGTTATGTAGTCTGCCCTTGTTTTTTAAATGTGAAACTGAGGCCCATGAAGAGGATATGGTTTACTCAAAGTAACAAAACAATTTGGCAGCAGAGCTGAAATCAGAAGCCAGATTTCCCGAATCTTCAATTAACGATCCATCACAGCAGGCTGAAGCTGGCAGTCTCTTCCTCTTCTTTAATCCATTGGTTCTACCTTGGTCCTGCTTAATGAATTTAACCAAATGAAGAAGAATCTCAAATGGTCTCCTTTTATGTATTCACCCACAGTGGACGTGAGAGCATCCAAGATTAGATCCTGTCCTACAGATGCCACTACAAATGATTCAGATATTTATAGGAGCAAAAGCATGAAGGAGGAAATGGAATTGCCAATATTTTCAGGGATTATAATCATTTCCAGGTGTCTGTTTTAGCACTATTTTCAGCTTGTTTGTGCCTCATTCCACATTGACCCTTGTCCTGTTGGTCTCCAAGAGACTCCATCCTATTCTTGGACGTCAGTCTTGATCACTGATGGTGACTCACTCATTGCCAGCTGGTCTCTGCTAGGTGTCACAGAGTCATGTCTAGCCTTATGCTCAGACACAGATGAGGCCTGCCTTGCAGTGTAATACAAGGGGCTCTTAAAGGCCTGGGAGAGTAGGACCCAGGAATCTATAGTGTTTAAAATGCCTTAACCCATTAAGCATAGATTGAGTACCTCTGGCTGGGACATCTGAGTTTTTCACTGATCCTATTTTTCCTCCAAGGAGTTGGGAATCTCATTTTGCAACAGGCACCCTTTCTGGCTAAAATGAATTTTGGCTTGAAACACGGGACTAGAATTGCTAAGTACCTCCGGGGCCACTGCAAGCCCCTTGAAGCAAATATGCAGCCAACAGCTAGGTGAAATAAGTAATAGAAGAGACAGCCTGTCTCTCCCTCAGGGCTGAATTCAGCAGCTGGTGATTCTTTGACCATTTTTTAATTTTCTGGCTCTATTATTACAGATTTCAGGGCTGTGATCACTCATATCTTAGCCAAAGTCAGGTGTCTGGCCAACAATTTTAGTGTAAGATAGCGCTCTACTGTGATAACTGTGGAAGGGTTTTAAGACAATGGGGCACTTGTTAAAATGTCACAAGATCCCCAGATATACGTAAGAATCACCCGGGGATCTTGTTAAAATGTAGATTCTGATTCAGGTTATCTGGTGTGGAAATGCAAATTCTCAGCAAGGGTTTGAATCAGAATGAATGGGTTCAAAGCCTTAGTTCCCACTACTGTGCCTGCCACATGCTGTCTCCTTTCCATCCCCACCCTTCAGGGCCCCCAGTTTCCCTTATGCTCAGCTAAATGTCATCTCTTCTTTAAAGCCCAGCTCAAATTCCACCTCTGTCCTGAAGCCTTCCCCAGCTCTTACATTCCTCTCCCACCCAATTTCCTACGGTACTCCTTCTTTTTTTAATCAGTTAATTTTTTCATTGTACTTTAGATGAAGGTTTACAGAACTAGCTTCTCATTAAACAATTAGTACACACATTGTTTTGTCACATTGGTTACCAACCTCATGACATGTCAACACTCTCCCTTCTCAACCTGGGGTTCCCTATTAACAGCTTTCCTGTCCCCTCCTGCCTTCTCATCCTTGCCCCTGGGCCGGTGTGCCCATTTAGTCTCGTTTTGTCCTATGGGCCTCCTACAGTACTCCTTGTTAATCCATACTGCCATATCTCATCTCCCCAACCAGGTTGTAAGAGAAGAGATGACATTTTATATTACTGTGTCTCCTCCTAACACCAGGCACACAGTAGTAACAGAATAAAACAGATTAGTTGATCGTTATGTTTAATAATTGATTAATTCATTAATTCACCAAGTATGGTTTGAGTACCTACCATCTGCCAAACATTATACCTCAAGCAGCTCTGTGGAAAACCAGTTCTTCTATAGTGGTTCCCAGTATTTGGGCTGTTTTTTTCTGGAGTGGTGGTTCCAAGCAGAGGTGATTCAAGCTCTTTGGGTACAGGCTAGATTTTCAAAACCAGAAAACTGGGGTTCTATTGGAAGGAATTGTCTGTTTTCTTTACCAGGGACATTCTAGGTTATAACACAGTACTTTGTTGATCTATTTAAGACACTTATTGAGGACCTCCTATGTGCCAAGGTCTAAGGGTTACCAAGGTTAATAAATAGCCAATCATGGGGAATAGTTTGTCATTCAAAGATTAAGGAACACACTTAAATACATATAGGCTTAACAAGTGTCTATTTATGCAGTATGGTTTGAGGGGCCCTAATAAAGGACTCCTGTGCCCCTAGAATGCTCCCCAAATGGCCTGCCATAGTGAGAGTCACTCTGTTAAAAGGAAAATATTTTCTTAAAGAGACAACATATTAGACCAGGAGTTCTCAACCTTGGCAACATAGCACAATCATTTGGGGAAGCCTTGTCAAGACCAATGCCTGGGCTCCCCAACCCCAACTTCTAATTCAATTGGTCCAGGGCAGAGCCTGAGTATCAGTGTTTTTTTAAAAAAGTTCAGGTGGTTCTAGTGTATAACTAGGGTTGAGAACCAGTGTATTAATCATTATAAGCCTCAGAATGTAGGAGCTGGAAGAAGTATTAGAGATTGCCCATTGTTTCCCAAATTCTACTGATCATCAGAATCACCTGTGGATCTTGTTAAAAACACAGATTCCAGACCCCATTCTTAGCCCTATCGATTCAGAATCTCCAGGAGATTGTCCTCTGGAGGAAGTGGCAATCAAACTTTAACATGATAAGAGTTTGGTGGGAGGCAGCAAGTCTCCATGCATCTATAAGATGTCAAGTGCCCACTGTGGACACAGTACTATGTTCTGTGATGCAGAGGGTATAACATTGAACGTATGTTGGAGTCTTCAAGAAGCTTTCATTTTATGTTCTGCATCCCACTTCGGTGAGTGGCGTCTGGGGTCTTAAAAGCTAGCGAGCAGCCATCTAAGATGTATCAATTGTTCCCAACCTACCTGGAGTAAAGGAGAATGAAAAACACCGAAGACACAAGGAAAATATTAGCCCAAGAGACAGAAAGGGCCACATAAACCAGAGACTCCATCAGCCTGAGGCCAGAAGAACTACATGGTGCCCAGCCACCACCAATGAATGTCCTGACAGGGAACACAACAGAGGGTCCCTGATGGAGCAGTAGAACGATCGGATGCAGAACTCAAATTCTAGTAAGAAGACCAGACTTAATGGTCTGACTGAGACTGGAGGCGCCCTGGAAAGCATGGCCCCTGGACTCTCTATCA
>NW_004444004.1:1037721-1064203 GCF_000243295.1 Trichechus manatus latirostris | reverse complement strand
GAAGGCAGAGAGGGTCAGGAGCTGGTTGAATGGACATGGGGAATCAGGGGTGGAAAGGAGGAGTGTGCTGTCACAGTATAGGGAGAGCAACTAGGATCACATAACAATGTATGTATAAATTTTTGTATTAGAGACTAACTTGAATTGTAAGTTTTCACTTAAAGCACAACAGTAAAAAAAATGGTGAAAAAAAAAAGGTCTCATTACAGCTTAAAATCCAAGATACACATGTATGCTTGGCTGACATTCAGTTGGGATGCACTCGTATGGCCCACTGTAAAATACTGAGGGATTTTTTTCACACTGATTGGTAAGTAGCTGCCCTAAGCTTTCTGGGTGCTACCTGACCTGTCCCCTAAGACCCCTCACCTCTTCACAAACCATCAACTAAAGGGTTAACACCTACCATTGTTGGGAGGCCTCTAAGACTCTGTTTCATTGCTATGACTGGCTACGTTCTGAATGGTTGGCCCCTGCTGTACAGGCTGTTAAATATTTTGACTATCACCCCTGTATGTATGTGTCCACCCACTTCTATGCTTTAGGGGCTTAGAGAGTACAAAGCCAAGAACTAGAATGTAAGTTCTATGAGGGCAGAAACCATGTCTGTCCCATGCACTGCTGTATCATCAGTCTAGAATAGTGCCTAACACATCATAAAACCCAAAAACCAAACCCACTGCCGTCGAGTCGATCCCGACTCATAGCAATCCTATAGAACAGAGCAAAACTGCCCCACAGGGTTTCCAAGGAGCGCCCGGTGGATTCAAACTGCCGACATTTTGGTTAGCAGCCGTAGCTCTTAACCACTATGCCACCGGGGTTTCCAACACATCATAAGTATTCAATAAATGCTTGAAGAAGGAAGGAATGAGTGAATTAGAAACTCTCATTCAGGTTAGTCAGGCAAATCTGCTTGGAAGACACGATTCTCAAGCCAAGTCTTAAAAGAAACAGATATGGATTAGAAGAGGTGTGGACTAGTGTGAGGACAAAAGGCAGGGCAGTAAGACTGAAGAAATGTGCAGGGAGGAGAAGGAAAGCAGCCCATTCATAGCAAAGAGGCTAAGGGATGGAACATGTGGAGGCATTAGAACTGTGGGGCAAGGAAGTGTTGGGGGCACTGGGATGTGAGAGCTGAGATGGGGATGTGGGGTAGGCTCTTCATTCTGCATCTAAGTTTGGGCACTAGAGTTTCATTTATCTTAAGTTGCTATGATGGCTGGAAGCTGTGTTTCCTTCATCATTCCTTCAACAAATACTTATTGAGTGCCTACTCTGTGTCAGGTGCTGGGGATACAGCAGTGAACAAAACACAGTCTCTCATGAAACTGACATTCTAATGAGGGACATCGGATATGTGTGTATATATATATACATGTTGTTGCTGTTAGGTGCCATTAAGTCGATTTTTGACTCATAGTGATCTCATGTGACAGAGTAGAACTGCCCCATTGGGTTTCCTATGCTGCAATCTTTACAGAAGCAGATCACCAGGTGTTTCTCCTTCGGAGCCACTGGGTGGGTTAGCAGGTGAGCACTTAGCCATTGTGTCACCGGAGTTCTCTCTATATATATAAAACCCAAGAACCTGTTGCCATTGAGTCGATTCCAACTCATAGTGACCCTATAGGACGGAGTAGAACTGCCTCATAGAGTTTCCAAGGAGCAGCTGGTGGATTCGAACTGCTGACCTTTTAACCACTGCACCACCAGAGCTCCTCTCTCTCTCTCTCTCTCTATATATATATATATATACACACACACAAAACCAAAACCAAACCTGTTGCTGTCAAGTTGATTCCAGCTCAGGGCAACCCCATGTGTTACAGTGTTACAGAGTAGAACTGCTCCATAGGGTTTTCTTGGCCGGGTGGTACAAATGGTTAAGCACTGGACTACTAACCAAAAGGTTGGCAGTTCGAACCCATAGGCACCTCAGAAGTAAGGCCTGGTGATCTGCTTCTAAAAGGTCACAGCCTTGAAAGCCCTATAGAGTGCAGTTCTACTCTGCACACTTGACGTCACTATGAGTCAGAATCAACTCGATGGCAACAAACAACAGCAATCTTTACGGACGCAGATAGCCAGAGCTTTCTTCTGTGATACTACTGGGTGAGTTCGAACCACCAACCCTTACCTTTAATCCTTTCGGTTAGTAGACCAACATCTACGTTTAAACCTTTAGGTTAGTCGTTGAGTGCAAATGTTTGTGCCACCCAGGGATTTTATATATGTCATATTTCATGGGAATATAAAATGGTACAGCCACTCTGGAAACGAGTTTAGCAGATTCTTAAAAAAAAAAAACTAAACATACATTTACCTTCCAACCCAGCAATCATACTTTTGGGCATTTACCCCACAGAAATGAAAATTTATGTTCACAAAAAGCCTTACATGAATATTCATAGCAGCTTTATTTGTAATAGCTCCAAACTGGAAATAACCCAGATGTCCTTCAACGGATGAACTGTTAGACTGTGGTGCATGCATACCAGGGAATATTATTCAGCAATAAAAAGGAACAAATTGGACATGCAACAACTTGGATGAATCTCAAGGGCATTATGGTGAATGAAAAGAGCCAATCCTAAAAGATTACATACTGTATTATTCCATTTATATAATAATCTTCAAATGCCAAAATTATAGAAATAGAAAACAGATTAGTGGTTGCCAGGGATTAGGATGGGATGAGGGGGAGGGAATTGGGTGGGGTTATAAAAGGGCAACATGAAGTATCCTTGTGGTGATAAAGCTGTCCAGTATCTTGCTGTGGTGGTGGGTACATGAACCCACACATGTTATAAACTGACAATGAACTATATATACACATTATATAAATGTCAATTTCCTGGTTTTGATATTGTACTATAGTTATGTAAGATGTAGCCATTGGGACAAACAGTGTGAAGGGTACACGGGACAACTTCCTATTATTCTATTATTATTTCAAAATAACAAGCTATATATATATATATATATATATATATACGTGTTATATACGTATATATATATATATATATATATATATGATATTTTAGCTCTGAAGAAAAACTAAGCAGTATCAAGAGGTAGTAACAGGTAGATTCTACCTTAGAAAGGGTAGTCAGTGAAGGCTTCTACAAGGAGGTGACATTTGAGTAGAGACTTGATTAACAAAGCAACCCACAATGGGTCTCTGATCAGAGTAGTGAATTCTAACCAGACAGCAAGCATATTTTTTTTTGGAAAACTGGTGGCCATTTTCATGACAAGAGTTTCCGGGGGAGAGGGCTGACTGCCTGCTAGGCAAATGCACATATGCAGTAAGGTGGGGGGGGGTGGAGGGGGTGTTGGTAATACCCACTGAGGGGGGCCTTGCCTGCCAGAAGCAGAGGAGAATTGGCATCCAGAGAACTGCAATTAAGAAGGTCTAGCTCCAGACTTAGTGGCACAGTGGTTAAGCGCTCAGCTGCTAACTAAAAGGTCAGTGGTTTGAACCCATCAGCCACTCTGCCAGAGAAAGATGTGGCAGTCTGCTTCTATAAAGACTAAATCAAACCAAACCCACTGCTGTTGAGTCAATTCAGACTCATGGCGACCGTATAGGACAGAGTAGAACTGCCCCATAGGGTTTCCAAGTTGTAGCTGGTGGATTTGAACTGCCAACCTTTTAGTTAGCAGCCAAGCGTCCTATGGACAAATTGACAACAGCAATTCGAAAGATTAGATAGGAAACTTAGGGGGCAGTGAGTTTATGTCAGTGAGGGAGGAACAATTCAGAAAAGGAGGGTGAGAATGGTTGTACAACTAGAAGAATGTGATCAATGTCACTAAACTGTACATGTAGAAAATGCTGAATTGGTGTATGTTTTGCTATGTATATTCTCAACAACAAAAATAAAGTATTAAAAAAAAATCCATCTCCCAGGGAGCATGTGTATGTGTGTCGCTCACACTGACACAGAAGAGGGCTGGAAGCCATGGGGAGAGACAGTACCAGAGCTTGATTTGAACCCCTATCCTGCTGACTCAAGAGCCCATGCTCTGTACTTCTGCATCATTCCTGGCTTTGAACATAAATATTCTCTCTCTCTCTCTCAGCATTCTTTTCTTCTGTCTCTGCCTGAGAAATCCTACCCCATCCCTGAAGGCCCAGCTCCAGTGCAGTCTCCTCCAAGAAGCCTCCCCTGATTTCATGTGCCCTACCCCTACCAGATGTGAACTCTCCTGTGGCTATGGGATATGGGTAGGTGTGGGGCATCAGTGCTGGGGTGCAAGGGAGTGCTGGGGACACTGGGAAGGGACAGCTGAGCTGGAGGTGGCGAGGGGGCTCTGAGTTTTGCACATGGAAGTTTTGCACCTGGGTTTGTGCACGTGAGTTAGGATTACTATAAGGATGTAACCTAGTAATGGACACTAGGCCTTCTGAATTGGCCTCTTGAGGAGAGAGGGAGGCCTGGGAATTGTTATTTGTAATAAGTAGTCCTGGTGACTGTTATGATCAGGAAAGTTTGGAAACACTGTTCTAGTTTAAACTCTTTAATGTAAAGATGAGGAAGCTGAGGCTCAGAAAAGGAAACTGACTTACCCAAGGGTCACACAGCCAGTTAGTGACAGAACTAGGGCAAAGATTAACCCGTTTGTCCAATTGTACCTCCTCTAGCAAGTTTATATTAAATTCCCCACATACATTGTCTCATACGTTGAAGGTCATTTAGTAAATACTTGTATGAATGAATAAATGAGATTAGCACCCACCATCTGCCAAGACTTTATGGGAGGTGGACCCTGCACAAGTAAATTTTGATGGAGGCACAGGAAAAAAAGAAGTGGAAAGTAAGACTGGAATGGAGGCAGTGGGCAGCATAAGCAGGGTAAAGCAGAGGGTACAGGGCAGAACTGGCTACTGTTATGCCCTTCAAAATCCTGAAGTCTTGGATGTGAGAGTAGACATTATGTCCAGAAGGTATTCTTTAAGTTCCCCTCTAAATCCTTGACTCCCAACATGTTGGTCCAAGTTTCTGCTCCCTGCTCTATCACTATCTGTTTCCAGTATAGGGTCATCTCTTCTCAGTCAGGAGAAAGAACAGATGGCAAAGAGGCTCACTCACCTGATGAGTATGTAGACCTGTAAGAACGATGAATTCCTTAGCACTCCTACAGAGAAAAGAGGGAACAGGAGTGTAGTGTATCATGCACTAGGTATTCGTCTAGCACAAGAAGCAATACCAGGATTTCCCCATGGGCTGCATTCATGTATATGGATTAGGACAGAGGGAAATACGAGTATCTGCATGGATGCCTCAACTCCCATCACTTGTGGAGGCCAGCATAAGCCATCCAGATAGGTTCACACAGGCATCTGAAGACGGTATTACTATTACTGCTGGGGTTGTCATTTTTCAGGTCTTCTTTTTATATTCCTTCTCACAATTCTGTATGTAGAAATCCCCAAACCTTAGAAGCCATTTTATTTGAAGACTAGAACATTCTAGAGGAAAACTAAAGATCTGAATTATGGAACTCAAAGGGCATACTTTCAGGGAGTCCTGGGAACCATGTACGATGATTACTGGTAATTTGGTATTTAAGTAAGAAGAGAAATTCAAAGGAGAAACCCAAAGGAGGTCATTTGGTCATCATGACTCATACTCAGCAGATTTGTTTTAACTGAAGGACCAAAAAATGAGAGCAGGGAGCAACAGATGGAAACCAAGACTCCCCAGATAGCAAATATTCAAAAGGGGGAAGAATTTGAAACTCTCCCAACAAGAATTATGCCAATGATCAAACAGGCTGTGAGGTATGAAAACTCTCTCCCAGGAATACATAATCCTTCAACAGAACTAAAAGAAATGAAAAATAGTTTCCCTTGAAGCAGCTTCCCCTCTCCCTGTTGGCCCTTTTCAAATGTTTATTAGAACAAAGCTATTCAACAAGCAGAGTCAAGATGCCCTTGATTCTGGGTATTCAAGAAATGCAAAGGCCCCCTACTCAAGAACTTTGAACATTTACTGTTTTTGGTGCAGCAAAGTCCAGGGATAAATCAGCTCTCAGATCTGGGAAGCTCCCATGAGATGTAAGGAGTTGTGTTCCAGGGAAAACAAAACAAAACAAAACACCTTTATCTTGAACAGGAAAGGGGCATAATGTAAGTCAGAGTAGGTGACTGGTCTGCTCCAGCCCCTGTCACATCTCCCCATTTCATTTAGAATAAAGCCAAAGTCTTTACAGTGGCTTAAGGTTCCACATAATCTGGACCTATCTCCTACAGCTCTTCCCCTTCTTTACCCCTACTCCAGCCACACTGGCTTCTTCAGACATGCCAGACACACTCCTGCCTGTTCTCTTTTTCTCCAACACGCGCACTTCCTTCAAATCTTCTCTATGAGGCCAACACTGGCCACGTTATTTAAAACTGCATTCTGCACCCCTGCACCCTGCACTCCTGATCCTCTTTACCCTGCTCTACTTTCTATTCTTCAATAATATTTATCAGCTTCTAATATACCGTACAAACAAACAAAAAAAATTGCTGTCGATTCTGACTCATGGTGACCACGTGTATCAGAGTAGACTGTACTCCATAGGGTTTTCAATGGATGTAATCTTTTGGAAGCAGATAGCCAGGACTTTCTCCAGAGATGCCTCTGGGTGGATCTGAACCTCAAACCTTTCTGTCAGCAGCTCAGCACATGAACTGTTGCACTACTCAGGGACTTCAATATAGTGTACAATTACTTATGTATCATGTTTATCACTTACGGTGTGTCTCCTTCCACTAGCATGTAAACGCCAATGGACCAGGGATTTTTGTCTGTCTTGTTCACTGCTGTGTCCTCAGTGCTTAGAACAGTGCCTGACACATAGTAGACACTCAGTAAATATTCACTGAATGAATAAATGAATGAATAACTTACTGGCCCCTGAGGTTATCGAAAGAGCGATCTCTGATCCTGAAGGAACTCTGAACTTCCTCAAAAAATTGCGCCACCTTGTTCTAGGGTGCAAAGAAATCCACTAGAAGGAAAGCAGTGGTTTCTGAGGGGTCAGGCTGAAAGAACCCCAATATGCCCTGCTGGGGTTAAAAGCACTCATCCCATATTGGTGTGGTGGTGAAGGGTGGAAAAATGCAATAGAAAACTGAACTTGGAAAAGAGGTAAACTAAAGGTCGTTAGGGACCAGACACATTCCAAGATATTGAGCTGGAGGAGGAGCATGTCAAGGAAGACCTGCTCTGGCCTTCAGGAGGGTGCATTCCAAACCCCTCCATAGTTAGTGATAGGATGTTGTTCCATACACATTCCATACACAGAATGCTAAGTCTGCCTTTAGAGGGGGGATGGGCTCTGGGGGCAGGTGGGCCTTTGGGAGCCCAAGAAAGATGAATGGGATGAAAATACTCCAACCCAAGAGGGGCTGAAGGAGATGGAGGCAGAGACGGAGCCAGACTACACAAGGCAGAGAGAGAGAGCGAGAGAGAGCACAAAGTTCCATTTGTAGGGAGATAGCCAAAGTCTCTAAAACTGAGGTCAGCCGAAGGAATTTAGAGCCTTCACCTCTGTCCTCTCATTCCTCATCAACAAATCCATACAAGTGTGTGTGTTATGTGTGTGTGTGTGTGCGTGTGGTGTGAGTGTGGGGTGTGTGTATGGTGCGTGGGTGCCTGTGTGTGGTGTGTGGTGCATGTGGATGTGTGTGTGTGTGTGTAATATGTGATGTGTATAGTGTGTGTGTATGGTGTGTAGGGGTAAGCGACAGAAAAAGTCAATGTGATTATTCCCCATTTACAGATAGTGGTGGTCCCCCTTGACACTTCCTTCTTTCCCTCACCTGCTTCCATCTTGAGAGGGCGCTAAGGAGTCACAAACACCTTGGGCAGAACCCACAAGGGCAGATTGTCTTCTCAACCCACTGGCCAGGGATTGGGATTTTCCTTCCCTTGCATTTTTTTTGGGGGGGTGGTAGGGCTGGAAACAATGTCTTCCTCACACATTTTCACTGGTCACTTGGTCTGTCCCACTGTACAGTAAATCAAAATCAAAGGGGCTTGGGTGAGGGGATTAGTTGGGTGGAAAGAGGCAGGGGTGAGGCTCTAGCAGGAGGCTGTTCTTTGTGTGTATTCACACTATTGGAGAAGGTCAACCAGAGTATGTGAGAGTCCTTTGTGACCCTGACTGGCTGGCCCCTGAAGTCGTAGGTAGCCAGTAGACCTAGGAGGGTTCCTCTATAGGGGCCAGGGAGGACAATGGTAGCCTTACACCACTGATGGAACAGGGGTAAGGGTACTGCTTAGCTTCTGCCAAGGCCCAAGAGGCCCCTATTACCTGATGAGTTCTATGAACCTCTCCCTGGGGGCTTCACTCACGTCCTCCTCATTAATAGCCACAATCTGGTCACCAGCCAAGAGCTTGTCCTCAGTGCGGCCTCCTGCAGAGGAGACGAGAGAGGCGTGCAGGTTAAGGGCTACTGATGGGAAAGCTCAGGTCTGGGCAAGAGTCACCAGTGCCAACCCTGCAGGCTGAGTGGTGGTAGAGCATGCTATTCAAGCTATCTGCTGCTGCTGCTGCCACTGCTACTTTTGGCAAATGGAGGGCAAAGGGATGAAGAAAGAGAATGGAGAGGACCTCCTTTAGCTGAGAGTGGTGTGGCAGTGAAAGGTTCCAAGCCCAGGGCTGGTACTCAGACAAGGTTAATAAGTACTTCACTGGCTTGGTTCTAAAGAGGAACATGGACCTCTGTTTTACTAGGAGGGATTTGCTTAGGCACAAAGCATGACTTCCAGACTACTGGAGGTGGCACAGGTGACAAGAGAAGGCTGAAGAATCTTCTTACTTGGATATTATTCATACTCATTTGTCTGGAATGATTTAGGCATTCACTTGCCTGGAGACAGGGGGATGAACTAAAAGACCTACAGGATTTATTTTCTTTCAACACTGAGAGAAGCTATTCCCCAGTAAATGAGAGGAGCAAGGCACAGACCCTAAATCACGGCCAGCTGGAAATTTGCTTTCTCGCCTTCCCATCTCTACCGCCAAGGTTAAGAAAGCAGACTGTCTGAGGACCATATCTTCTTGGTTGAGTTGTAGAGGGGTGCAATAAGGCTGCGCTGCCTCTAATGTTTAGCAAAGTTCTTGGAGAAAAGCTTTTCAGAGACTCAGGAAGAACGAGAAGTCAGACCCAGCCTAAAAACTCAAACTCGAAAGAAATGTTTAATGACATGTCCCACTCTCAAGCCAGCCTTGACTTTTTTTTTGGTATCCAGTTCAAAGGGCCAAATCCAACTGCTCACTTGTTCTACAAAGAAGTATGCACCCCAATTCCAAAAACATTAACATACAAAACAAATATGTCATCTGTGCACAGCTCACTGGCTCTGAAGTGTGGGGCCTGTGTACTGAGGGTAGCTATGCTGGCACAGCCAGAAGGATTCACCACTTGAGCTGGAATGGCCCTAAACCCAATAGGCAAAGTCTCTTGACAACACAGTGACTTCAAGACTGGATAGTGTGGTAGTTAAGAATACATTCTTTGCAGCCAGATAGACCTCGACTCTAATTCAGAATCTGTGCAAATCATTGCTTGTATTATCTTGGGCAAGACAGTTCATCTCTCTGAGTCTCTTTCTTCATCTGTAAAATGGGAAAAATAATAGTACCTATGCATCATAAGAATGTTGGGAGGATAAATGAGATGATGAATGTACAGCACTGAAAACAGTGTCTGAGTTAGTAAGAATACAATAAAAGGTACCTTTTATATCCTCTAAGGGACAAGTTCTTCAACTCATTTTACTCCTAAAATGTCAATCTTTTAGATGGAGGCTACCCTGCCTATCTCCGTTCTTCCCTCCTTTCTTCCCTCCCTCCCTTCTTCCTTCCTTCCCTCTCTCCCTCCCTCCCTCCTTCCTTCCTTCTAGGGGACCTTGGCGCTTTGATGGCAGTGGTAACATCAATCTACTACTGCTTTCAAGTAATGGTTTGTTGGCTTGCTCAACCATAATTGCTCCACTATTGGATACTTCCTGTCTTTTCTTATGGCTTGAACTACAGCACCAAACAAGTCCTCTGCATTCAGGGGCCGCCTGGGCCAGTAGCAGCCCTGTGGATCAGCCCAAGTCTTTTATAAGGCTATGCCTTCCAGCCAACAGCTTTCTATGGTGCTCTCCTGTGCCTTTCCTTCTCTACTCCTCCAACTCCTTCCTCTTCTTTCTCTCACCATTTGCAGCTGACTACAACTTCCCTTCTAGGCCTGGGGGCTTCCTTCAGCCCTGGGCTTTCTAACTGCCTTCTCTGAAGCTGAATCAGGAGCTCCTGGCGTTCTACTACTAAGTTTTCTCTGGTCCCTCTTTCCCCGGACAAATTTGATTTCTGATCAGAGACTCAAAAATATTTTGCCCAACTGCATGACTGACTCTGGGGCCTTAGGTCAGCCACTAACTCCTGTACTGAATTGTTTTGTTTTGTTTCCCTCTGTGCCCTCTAGTTGAAGAGAGAGCTTACAAAAATCTTTTTCTTTTCCTTTAAGGATTGAAAAATTCATCAAATTTCTGGAAGACCAGTTTGTACTCTGACTGCTCCTTTTGACTGAGCGAGAGACTGTTGTAAGCATCTAAAGCCTCAGGCCCAGCAAGTCAGGAATAAAGCTTCTTTCCGTTCGTCTTTTCTGTCAATGCCTAGCAGATCTGGAACAAAACAGTGCTTAGGTTCTTTCCCATTTCATTCATGATGGCACGGTTTCATAGTTCAGGTGGGGCTTTTGCTTGTTCCAACCTACATGGTCCCATTCAAGCCGCACGTCCCCTCACGTGGCATCAAACAGTCCCAGGTGCAAATCCTGGCTCTGCTGCTTCCTAGTTGAGTGAGCCTGGGCGAGCCATTTTTGTTCTCTATGCCTCGTTTCCTCCTCTGTAAAATGGGGATGCTATCACTTACCTTGCAGGCACGGCTGTGAGGATTAAACAAGATGATGCAAAGCATGTTGTTGTGCACCCTCGAGTCAATTCCAACTCATAGCGACCCTACAGGACAGAGTAGAACTACCCCGTAGGGTTTCCAAGGCTGTAATCTTTACAGAAGCAGACTGCCACATCTTTCTCCTGTGGAGCAGCTGATGGTTTCAAACTGCCAATCTTTGGTTAGTAGCCGAGTTCTTAGAATGTAGTAGGTGCTTACATCAGTGGTAGCTGTTGTTACTGCCACTCTGACATTCAGAGATTTTTTTTTCTCCTCTCCCCTCCTATTGCACCCATGGTCTGTATTTTGATTCTGGTCTTCAGTGGCTGACCTGTTTCATGAGTATATAGCAGTCTCCACAGCCTGATTGTTAGATTCTTGAGGACAGGAACTGTGTTTTGTACTTTCCTACAACATTTGTGGGTTTAGCGTAGGCAATCTATAAATACTTGTTGAATCGAACTGAATAGGTAGCTACCTTCTCATCCAACACACGATGGCTCTTCTATGAATGTTCTATGTTTTATTAAGGCCCAGACCCTACTAAACCATCAACTGTGCCCTCTAACTAGGCTCCAAAGGAGCCTCAAATCACTCAGTCTTAAAAGGCCAGCTCCTTCACACAGTTATTAGTTGGCGAGCTTTCACCTACTCTTCATGATTTCCTAGGCAATGGGTTGCTATGAGTCAGAATTGACTCGACAGCAATGGGTTTTTGGTGGTTTAGAGTATACTGGGAAGCTCTCCTCCTTAGAAAGATGTGTGGGTGTTGGGGGATAGGAGCCAGGGCTGGGGGGACACTCTGAGGGACACCTACCTGGCCTCACAGATCGCACCACCACAGGCCCCTCACTGCCAGCCATGAAGCCAAAGCCATATATAGGGTCTCGGTGAATGGTCACTTGTCGTAGTGTCTCTGCTGGCAGCTGCTCACATTCCATATCATTTGTGCTCTCTTCCTTCATCACGTGACTGGGGGAAAGGGAAGATGGGAGCAAAACAAGACGCAAAGGGAACTAAGCCTCAGAACCAGCTGAGAGGGACACCGATTAGGGTTCTGGCCATGGCACCCAGGAGTTCCCATGCTTAGCTTCACATATCCTCTGGAACCTGCAGAGGGGATGACTGCCTCATTTTTCAGATTGGAGAAAGAGGAGTCTAGAAAGGAGAAGCCCACTGTTCAGGGCTAGGGCTGACAGAAGAAACTGGTGCTTCAGAGCCTGACATTAGAGTTAATCCTTTCCTCCAAGATATTGGGACTCTAAAACCAAAAAACCAAACCCATTGTCGTCGAGTCAATTCCAACTAATAGTGATCCCATAGGACGGAGCAAACTGCCCCATAGAGTTTCCAAGGAGCAGCCGGTGGATTCAAACTGCCGACCTTTTTGTTAGCAGCCACAGCAGTTAACCACTACACCATCAGGGTTTCCTACTGGGACTCTAGAAGGAGCCTAACTTCAAATGTGTTATTCTCAAGGTTAACTGTTATCACCCATTGCATTGGCCATTAACTTTCTAAGGGAGGCCAAAACCTTGACGGGACAAACCACTAAACAGGTAAGTAAGTGGGGAAGGAATGTGAAGTCATTCAGAATGTGCAGAATTTTCATAAAGTCCTTGTGCAATTTTAAACTTCAATATCTCTTAGGTTATATATAAAAAGAAGCTATTTAAATGGGACATAATAAGAATATTTACTAATGTTGAGGACCATTACCTGACACAATTGTACGTAATGCCAACTTATTTCAGTGAACAGGGCAAATGGAAAATGGCTACTGTGGGTACTGCTCCCTGTGGCTGCCAGCAGACCTGAAACCCGGATAAGCTGGGAGAAGAAAAATGGCTGTCCCAGTACCTGGAAGAGATTACAGAATTGTTCTCCTGATGCCTACAACGAAAATTACTGACGCTTAGAAATCACACAAGGACTTTATAAAGATTCTACATCAAGGGCCAGCCAGAGTGAGGCATATCACAGGCAAGGATGAGCCTGAGTGCAGTATTCAAATGAAGAGCCCTGAGGAATGAGGGCGGAGAGGCACTGGGGGTTGTGAGGGTCCTGGGTGCCAGGGGCAGGGGAGGCGGTAAAAAGGAGAGTGAATGGCCCTGTGAAAGGGCAAGGCAGGCGGAGGTAGAAGAGGGGGGGCCAGAGCCAAGTGACCCAGAGCCTTAGCTCCTTGATTCGGCACCACTCTACCCCCAGGGTTTCAGGCCTAATAAGCCAAAACCCATTGCACTGGAGTCAATTCCGACTCATAGCAACCCGACAGGACAGAGTAGAGTAGCCCCATTGGGTTTCTAAGGCTGTAAATCTTTACGGAAGCAGAATGCCACATCTTTCTCCCACGGAGTGGCTGATGGGTTTGAACCACCACCCTTTTGGTTAGCAGCTGAGCACTTAACCACTGCATCACTGCAGCTCCTTCAGGCCTAATAGATGGGGTTAAATTCTCTAGCCTCAGTATGTGCATTCTCTAAAATTAGGGCTCTAGGCAGAGCCCTCCAGAAAGAGATACCAAGGGATAGGAGCTAATTAATCAAATAGTCTATATGGCTTATAGAAGGAGTAGGAGGTTTTGACACTATGGGAGTGATGTAATTGCTAACTAGCTAAGAATACCAAACTCCTCAGTAACCAATGGTTTCAAGCAATTAGGTTGTTTATCGGGACACAAATTCAGTAAAAAGACAGGAGCTTTGGTACTATTAATGGGGGGAGGCGGAGCAGATTTACAGTAATTGTTAAAAGAGAAATTCATAGCACAGCAAAGAACTCTGGAGTTGTCTCTATCATACAAGAACTTGGCAAGGAAGACAGTACATGGCTGGTTTGAATTCAGCCACATAAACTCTGGCTGCCACCAAGCTGCCGTGGAATCTATCGCCCCTTAAGGAGGTGGAAGAGGCTGCTAGGATGAGGTCAACTCCCCTGAAGGTGAACTCAGAAACTGGATCATTCCCTCCCACCTCTAGTAAGACAAATGGTCACTTTATAACACAAAGCCGGAATGTGGCTGGTGGCGTCCTAAATAGGAGTCCTCCTGGGACAGGGACTAAACAAGGGTAGCCTCAGGTTCATGCCTCTCTCCTTTCTGCTCCTGGTGGCAGAAGCCCAGCCTTGAAGGGAGCCAGAGAACCTCTTGCAGCTGCCTTCTTGCCTCCCCCCAGGGGCTGCTTCCGAATTGAGCCCTTTGCCTCCAGTTATCCAACCTCATCAGCTCGAAAGTGCCTCTTCTTGGGATGACACCAGCTCATTTCTGACATGGGCTCCAGCCAGGGCAGGATGAGAGCCTGTGGGTCTGCACAGCCTGTGGCGCAGGGAACAGGGACACTGGCAGGAAGATGTAGGCGTGCCATGGCAGTGCTCGCTCCACTGTCCTTACTCAGGGCCCCTGGCCACGGCAGCCTCAGCTTTGCCATCTCTTTGTTTTTCTGAAGCGGGGGACACTTCAGTACCCACTGGGCCTTGAGGCACCGCCAGTACTGATGAAAATGGACACTCCTGAGCCAGAGGAACCAACGAACAAAGCCTTTTGTGATACAAGTGTTTTGCTCTTCTCTTTTAACTCATGTTAATCGATAAACAAGTATTTATTGAGTGCCTACTGTCAGAGAGTCCAGAGCTCCTGGGGACACAAGAGAAGCTACAGATCTCTGCCTTCAAAGAGTTTCTAGTCTAGCTGGGGTGAAAAGACTAGTGGATACTAAACAAGATAATTAGAGGGGTACTTGATAATAGTAATCTATAATCAAGTTCCAAACTGTGTATTCAGAAGTGGGATGGAGGAGCTAGAGAAGGCTTCGTGGAGGAGGTGGGAATTGTGCTAGATGGTCACGAATGGTAGCAATGAGAAGAGAAACAAGAACCTGGAGTCTGCCCATGGGTGGCCCCCATCCTCCCATGGTGGGGGAGGGCAGGCTATTCCTCCCTCAGCACAGATATGTCTTCGGGTGTAACTGGAACACATTCGTCCCTGGGTTGTCCCTGCATTGGATTAACTGTCCCTAACTAGATTCCCCCCGCTCCACCAAATTCTGCAAGCAGCCCTTTCCTCACACTGCCTGGGTCTTCTAAACCATCCTTGGTCAGGGGAGAAACACCTCCATTAACAGACCAGAAGGCCATTTCAAAATTCAAATGGAAGTTGTTACTTCCCTCCTGGGGTTTGCATCTTTCAGTGTCTGCAGCTCACTCCCTCTGAAATTTGCTAAGTGCCTGGAGACTTGGAGTGACACTGAAGGCAAGCAGTGATGGATGACAAGACCTCAGCTGGCCGTGAGTCACGTGACCGCCCTCCTGGGGGAAACAGGCAATTTGACTTTGAAAGATGTTTGGCTTCTGTTCCCTTCACACAGGGCAACCCTGAACAAAATTATGAAGCAGCCGAAGCTATGCCCCCCAGCTTTGCTTCTGGGACCACCTATTTTCTTCCATTGTTTGTACCAAAGCACAAAATGCTTTCACTCTCTCCCCTTCCTGCCCAAAGCCTCCAAAGATACCCCCTCGCCCTGCTCCAGTCTTGCCTTCTCTATTCAGTGAGCCAGGTAAAGAAGGCCTCGCCTGTTTCTTCGGCCTGACGATGTGGTTTTCATTTTTACATCTATTACCTCATTTGACAAACGGTGCTTTCACATCCATTATCTCCTCACAGCCTCTCACTGTCCTGCCAAATAAGCTAGGTGACTGTTCCTCCTCCATCCCAGCCTCCAAGGTAGGAAATGAAGAAATGGGGACCCACAGAGGCTAAACACATAAGTGACCCAGCTGGAGCCAAAACTCACAATGGAGCCCACAGTCCCCTCACCCCCACCTACACCCACTCAGTGTCCCAGCCCCTCTGGCATTCCAGGGTCTCACCTGCAGGGCTGCCCCACCCCTCTGCCCAGCAGCCCTCCACATTCTGGCTTGGTCTGGATGCTTGGCCCACATCATAATTAACCTGTCTCTGATCCCATTCACTTGGGGTGGTTGGAAGAATGAAATGAGATCATGGCTACAAAAGTACTTTGAAGGTTAAACGTATCACATAAATGTAGAGGTGGTGATATTACTGGTCGCATTATTTTGGGGTGGCTAGAGGAGCAGAGAATGGGAGCCAAAAATAAATTTCACCTGCTTCATACAATCTAGGCCCTTCTCCTACCAGCTCGTTGCCTCTAAGAGACACAGTGTACTCTGTTCCCTTGTTTTCCAGGTGGCTCTTTCCCTGATCCAACTATCAGACAACCTGGATCTCTCTGGATGCCCTGACTCCCAATTTCTCTGTGGGCTAAACTAACCCCCTCGCCCAATCACTGTCCAAAGGGGAACTGGCAACTCGAGATCATGCTAACAACTGTTGCTAGGCAGGGCCTGGCTAGACGGCAAGTGAACTGAGGAAAAGATGGATTGGTTCTAAGCTGATGCTCTCCCCTCTTATGCTTTTGGGCAGAAAGATAGAAATGTAACAGCTAAACTTCAAGGCATCAGCTTTTAGGTCTCCATTCCTCCTTGTCTTTGGCTTCTTTTCTTTACATTTGGTTGTCTCCCTGGGGAGTCTTGTCACTTCCCCTCCAACTGGCAGGGATGTGGAGCCGTATGGGGCCAATTAGCCCTCTGATTCCAATAATATGAATCTGACTCTTCTGGAAGCTCCAGAGATCCAGCATGGTAGATGAGCAGCTGAGATGCCATCTTCTTTTGGTGGCAGGGATGGAGACCCCATCCCTGAGGCTCTGAATTAGCAGCTTTGGGTGCTCTCTTGCAAGGAGCTGTGACACAAACTCTTCTTCCTATAAAGGAGCCCTCACCTGTTACTTCAAGGTAGTGCTAACTACTCCTTACACGAGTAGTGCTGCTCAAACTTTAATGTGCATCTGAATCACCTGGGGATATTATTAAAATGATTCTGAGGCCGTAGGTCTGGAAAAAGGTCTGAGATTCTAACAAATGCCAGGGTGGTGCCCATGCTGCTGGTCGCCAGACCACACTTTGAGATGCAAGGATCTAAAAGAACGCTATTCTAAGACAATGGGACAGCCACATCTGGTGGGCGGACTGAGGCGCTTTTGGCACTAAAGGCCCCAATTAAATAATACATAAGTATTATATTGGAGAAAGGATACATAAACTCATGCAAACAAAGGACTCACTGGCTCAATCAGATTTGCCCCAGAAGAGAACAGGGAGGGCTCTAAGTGGATATGAAACAAAACAGGTGAAGTTGCACTGAGGAATAGGAGAGAAAAATCTGAAGGATGGAGCACTGTTTGGCCCTACTGAAGAGTCTGGTCAGCAAAGGGACAGCCTGAGGACTTGAGACATCTGGGAGTAAGAAGAAGATGCTGAAAGAGAGGTGAGGGCAGAAAACAATAATTTCAGCTGCCGTTTATTGAGGACTTACTATGCTCCAGGCACTGTGCACATATTACCTCATCCCATCCTGACAACCCCATGAGCTGGACATTATTATTGCCATTTTACAGATAAGGAAACTGAGATTTGGAAAGAGAGATAAAGTAACTTGCCTAAGGATATACACCTAGTAAGTAGTGGAGCCACAATGTTAATCCAGGTCGGTCTGAATCCAGGGCCACTTGTCCTATGTGACTTTTGCCAAGAACATGTGGACTACGTAGTCTCCGAGAAGGCAATAAGGTAGACTCGGTGGGAGTATTCAATAGACTATTTTTCTTCAAGTGAACTGAGGGTCACCCTGGTGCTGTCTGTAAGAGCAGCCTCCCTTGAGGCTACCACACGACCAGGTAACATATTGGAGACCCCAGCCCCAAAACTGACTTCCTACATGCCTCTAAGTCCACTCTCAGGACTAATCCCATAAGTCCTCATGGTGCTGTTAACCTCAGTCACTGCCAGAGAGAAGTCCAAGTCCTCTTGGACTCTGGACATCGCTCAGAACCCAGACTCTCACTGCCATAGTGGTCTTGTTCATACCTTAATCCCACTCTTCCTCTCCTTTTCACGCCCTTCCACTGTGTCCTCTGGAACTCACAGTCAACAGCAAACTCCCCTATGTCTTCAGTATAATTTTCTGAAAGTACCCTTAACCTTCTTTTCCAATTGAAGCCTAGTTATTCCTTGAGGACACTATTTCCCCACCAGCCCTCTCAAGTGGAATCTGTTTTTTCTTCCTCTCAAATCTCAAGTCCTTCAGGACCTGGATGTGAGGTAGGTGTCCTCTTTGCTCACCACTGTTGCCACCAGGCCATTATTACGCCACTCTTCTGCAAAAAAATTCCTGCTCCTTTGAGGAACATACCTACCATCCACCTCTAACACCTGTTTTCCTTCCTCATTGTTATCTAAGGACCTCCTGGCAGTCCCCACATTCACTGAAGACTTTAGTTGCTAGGTACATGTGATCTTCCCCTCCACTCCAATTCTTTTTTTTTTTCATTTTATTTATTTTGTTGTTGAGAATATACACAGCAAAACATACACCAATTCAACAGTTTCTACATGTACAATTCAGTGATATTGATTACATTCTTTGAGTTGTGCAACCATTCTCACCCTCATTTCCTGAGTTCTTCCTCCCCCATTAACATAAACTCACTGCCCCCTAAGGTTCCTATCTAATCTTTCCAGTTGCTGTTGGCAATTTGATCCCATAGGCATAGTTCTTAAAAGAGCATTAATGCTCAAGGCAGATATTCTTTACTGGTTAAGCTAAACTATTGTTTGGTTTTAAGAAGACTTTAGGGGATATTTTTGGTTTACAGTTTAAAGATTATCTCAGGGCAATAGTTTCAAGAGTTCATCCACCCTTCATGGCTCCAGAAAGTCTGGAGTCCATGAGAATTTAAAATTCTGTTCTGCACTTCTCACCTTTTGATCAGGATTCTTTTATAAAATTTTTGATTAAAATGTTCAGTAATGGTAGCCAGGCACCAATCAGTTCTTCTGGTCTTGTGGAAAAGGAGGCAGTCGTTCATGGAGGTCCACTCCAATTCTTTTTTTTTTTTTAATAAATTTTTTAAATTGTACTTTAGATGAAGGTTTATAGAACAAGTAGTTTCTCATTAAACAGTCAGTACACATATTGTTTTATGACACTGGTTAACAACCCCACAACATGTCAACATTCTCCCTTCTTGACCTTGGAAGAACTTTTTTTTTTTTTGGTGAAAATATACATAGCCAAAGATACACCATTTCAAAAATTTCTACATGTACAATTCAGTGATATCAATTATATTCTCCCAGTTGTGCTGCTACTCTCACTATCCTTTTCCAAATTATTCCATCTTCAACTCACTGCCCCCTAGGCTTCCCGTCAAATCTTTTGAGTTACTGTTGTCAATTTGATCTCACATAGATAATCCTTTTTATTTTTTTGTACTTCAGATGAAGGTTTACAGAACCAATAGTTTCTCATTAAACAGTTAGTACACATATTGCCCTATGACAATGGTTAACAACCCCATGACATATCAACACTGTCCCTTCTCAATCTTGGGTTTCCTATCACCAGCTTTCCTGTCCCACTCCAATTCTTTGTATCACTATTGGTGAATTCAACATCCACGTGGTGGTGAGGAGGCCTTCAACAACCGCTTCTTCCACTTAATTCAATCACTCACTCTATTATCACGCCCAGACTTTGGGTCACCATCAGATATCACACCATTTCCCAAATCTCCATCGTCAGTATCCCACTATTCACTACATCATCTATCCTAGCAGCTTACCTCCACGATGATTCCTACTACAATAATAATCAGACACATTGTGATCACCTATTCAGTTCCTACTTGGTATCCGCTTTTCCTGGAAATCTCTTCCTCCATTTTTTGCAGGGGTGACTTTTCATCCTTCAGGCCTCAGCTTAAATGTCACCACTTAAGAGAGGCCTTCCCCAAGTACTTTTCCCTAATTATTCACTTTATTCCTTTCCTTCAAGCTCCTTCCTATCTTCAGGTCTCTTGTCCAGATTAGAACCCCTGGTCTATCAGTATGATCTTTCTCTTGCAAACACATTCAACTCCCTTGTTTCCTCTCCCCGTCATATCTTCTTTGCAAAACCTCACTCCTTGATATAGCTCTTAACCATTGAACCACCAGGGCTCCACCACAGGCATAGGGGTTAGGATTTACAACACATATTTTTTTGGGGACACAATTTAATCCATAACATGGGGACTGCTATTATGCCATACCGACGGCATGACCACACTCTCCCCGTTTCACAGATGGGGATGTGGCAGCCTGGGGCAAATCAAAATAGCATGAGGGAGAGCAGGGCACCTTCTTGACTTAGGTCAATTCGCTAGCCACCAGAGGAAGAAAGGCCTGGTGATCTACTTTTGAAAACTCAGCCACTGAAAACCCTATGGAGCACAGTTCTACTCTGATACACATGGGGCTGCCATGAATCAGAATCGACTCCACAGCAACTGGTTAATATGCAGACAATTCCCAAATTTGCTCCTCTTTGGTGAACTCCCAAACTAATATATTCTAACTACCTACTCTGACATCTCCACTTTTATGTCTCACAAGAATCTCAAACCTAACATATCCAAAACTGTACTCTTGATTTGTTTCCCCCTCAAGCCTAGGCTTCCTTCATTCTTCTTCATCTCAGTACATGGCACCATATCTCTTCAGTTACTCAAGCCAGAAACCTGAGAGTCATTCTTGATTCCTGCCTCTCCCTTTACATCCATCCAAACCCTCAGTATTGTCAGCTGTTCCTTGAAAACACATCCACAATCTGACCAACTCTCTCCATCTCCACGGTTATCACCCAGTTCAAGCCACCATCATCTCTCCTCTGGATTGCTGCAGCAGCCTCCTTACTGGTCTGTATCCACTGCTGCTGCCCCCTTCCAGATATTGCCAAAGTCCAAATCAGATACTGTCACTCTCCTGCTTTACAAGCCTTCAGATGTTTCCCGTTGAACGTGAAGACTATCCAAACTGCTTTCCATGGCCTCTGAGGACCTGTATGGTCTGCTCTTACCCTCTTTATCAAACCCCTCTTATGCTAGTCTTACTCTTGCCTATTACAATCTGGCCCCACTGGCCTCCTTTCAGTTTCTGAACACACCAAGTTCTTTGCCACCTCAAGGCCTTTCCACATGGTATTCTTCTTTTCCTGAAAACCTCTTTCCCCGTTCTTCACATGGCTGATCTTCCATCCTTCAGGTATCCACTTAAATATCACCTCCTCACAGAGGCCCTCCCTTCTATGCCCTGGCTATTCTCTGTTACTGCTATCTGTTTGTTTCCTCCATGAAACTCATCACAATTTGTAATTAGATATGATTATTTGTGATTCGTGTGATTATTTGCCTGTAAATCCCATAAGAGTAGGGACCCTTGGTCTTTTGTTCAACACTGTATCCCCAATGCCTAGTATGGTACTTGGCCCATAGTAGGTACTTTAATAAATTAAAAATTAATTAATATATAAAAAGAAAGAAAGAAAGCAGACTATGGCCAATTTATAAAACCCTATTTTAATTACACTGTCTAAATGGAATGAATGCATGAATGATGTTGAGGAACATGGATTAGAATCATTTGGCCATTCCATGCAATTCATTATCAAATACCTACTGGTTCGGTCTTAGCCTGTGAAAAACAGGTTTCTGGATGGGGAGTCTGTCCCATGGGAGAAACCCCCCAATATCTCTGGTTAAAGAGAAAAGTGGGGAAAAAATGGAGTCCAGGGAAGAGTACAAGGAGGGCTACAATCTAAGGAGAAATGAGAGATAGTGTGGCTGGGGTTTAGGGGTGGGAAATCCAATAGCTATTCCTTTTCAGGGAAGGAATTTTTCTCGAAAGGACAATTATCCTTTCAGAATGGCAAGAGGCAGAGGGGTAGACAAGATGCCTCTGGATAGTCCTTCCCACTCCTGAGAGTCTCTGGTTACTTTACTGGGGCTGCTTCTCTCTTTCCTTTCCAGGCCTTCATGGCCCTGCAACTTCCTCCTCAGCTGAGCTTGGAGAGGCATCTTCTGGAAAACCTGCTATTGTCTGGATTCTTTTTCTGCTTGTCCAAACAGTTGTTTTTTCCCAGTATGCTGGAATGGAGACACCTGTCAGTTTGTTCTAGTAGGTCACAGGGGAGCAGGTAGAGAGGTCAAGGTCATCTGTCCTTCCATAAATTCCTGGGAGCCTAGAGTCAGCTCATGAAAGACCAACCCCATAATGCTTCTGAGAAGATGCTGCAGAGGACCTTTTTAGCAGCCACCCTTCCCCTTTCCACTTCTCCCCTCAGGGGCTACGTATCCAATAGACTCAGACATGTTGTCTAATAGGCCCAGACACTGTTCCTAAACCCTCCCTGCTGGGGCTGCTAGCCCAGTGATAGATGTGAGGGCTGTGCAGATGTGAGGTTGATGCCATATGGCACTATGGGTCACAAGGTCTGAAGCTGCTGCCACTGAGCTGTGGTGAAGTTAGTGGGGAGATTCTCACATTTTAGCCCCAACTCACCTGTCTCTGGCAGAGGCAGTGAGGGGGAACTGGAGCAACGAAATATTCATGGGAGCTTGAAGGAGTTGTCATGTCACTCGGAAAAGCCCTTGGCACCCCAGCCCCCACTCTCCATGTACCACACCAAGTGTTTCTGAAGGAGGCAGAGACAGAGACTGACTGAGCCAGAGGTAGAAAGAGAAGGAATGAAGGGAAAGACAAGCAAGAGGGGAAGACAGCTGAGCAGGAAAGGGGGCTAGACAGAGCCAAGAGAGAGAGGGGAGGAAAGGCTGAGAAACAAGGCAGAAGAGAAGAGCTGAGACAAGAGGAGGGCCTAGGAGACAGCAAAGGGAAAGTGAAGGCTTGGGGGAAGGCAAGCACTACAGAGAAGCTGTGCCTACCAACTTTGGTTTGCTTTAGCTTTTTGTTGTTGATTTTGTTTTTGGTGTTGATTTGTGACTTAGGAGAAGGCCCATGTATTACAGAGCAGAACTTCTCCACAGGGTTTTCCTGGCTGCAATCTTTATGGAAGCAGATCACCAGGCCTGTTTCTTCCATGGTACCACTTGGTGGGTTTGAACTGACAACCTTTTGGTTACTAGCCAAGCACAAACAGTTTGTGCCACCTAGGGACCTCTGCTTTAGCTTTCTGGAGGCCCTCTCCAGTTCTTCACCTATTCTCTAAATGCCCTGAAGTTGCCCCTTAGTGCTGCAAAAGGGCCACATGTTAATGACAGCCTTCTGGTATAGGACTTCTGGTGATCAAGCTCTTTGGAGAGGCGGTGTCTTAGTTATCTAGTGCTGCTGTAACAGAAGTACCACAAGTGGGCAGCTTTAACAAACAAATTTATTTTCTCACAGTTTAGGAGGCTAGAAGTCCGAATTCAGGTGCCAGCTCTAGGGGAAGGCTTTCTCTCTCTCTCAGCTCTGGAGGAAGGTCCTTCTCTCTTTGAGCTTCTGCTCCTGGGAAATATTCATATGGTTTGGCATCTCTCTCCTGCTATCTCTGCTTCTCTAGCTTGCTTGTTTAATCTCTTTTCTATCTTGTAAGAGATTGACTCAAGACACATCCTACACTAATCCTTCCTCATTAACATAACAAATAACCCATTCCCAAACGGGATTATAACCACAGTAATACCAAAATCCATTGCCCTCCAGTCGATTCTGACTCCTAGTGACCCTAAATTCCAGAGTAGAAATGCCCCATTGGGTTTCCAAGGAATGGCTGGTAGATTCGAACTGCCAACCTTTTGGTTAGCAGCTGTAGCTCTTAACCACTGTGCTACCAGGGCTCCATCACAGGCATAGAGGTTAGGATTTACAACACATATTTTGGGAGGACACAATTCAATCTATAACATAGGGACTGCTATTATGCCATACTGACAGCATGACCACACTCTCCCCATTTCACAGATGGGGATGTGGCAGCCTGGGGCAAATCAAAATAGCATGAGGGAGAGACCCAGGGCACCTTCCTGACTTAGGTCAGTTTGCCAGACACCAGATGCTGTATTTTTCTTGTGAGAGATAATGAGATTGAGAGGAGAAAATAGGGAAGGAAGAGAATTCCAGAAGGTGGGAGGGAATGGACATGATGGGAAAAGTGGATTTGGCAGGGAAGGGAGCAGCAGGCCTGAAGTCTTCCCCTCAGTGAACGCATCTCTCCAAGGCCAGGCTGGGCTGCAGAGGTCTGGCAGAGAATGCTAAGCCAAGAGAGGGTCCCTGGCCACCCAGACCTCTCTGTCCTCTTGGATCCCAGCCTCTAGTCTGCCAAGGGCTGAACTGTAAACAAAGCTTGGAGGCTGAAAGGGGGAGCAGGTGTGGGCAGGAGCTTCTGGGAACTTCCCAACTAGTAGCTACCTCCAGCAGCCAAAGACCCAGGGCTCAAATAGTGCCCCTCTGGGGGCTGCTTGGCAGGCGCCGACGGCACAGGACTCTGAGGAAAGCCTCCTGAAGCCAAATGAGGGCCCAGTCAGCTGGCTGGCTGTGCCTGTCCCCTCTTCTCTGTGAGGCTGATAGGCCTCAATGGCCTGGCCCATTAGCCTTGGCTGTGCCCAATCCTTGACTCTGGTCAAACAGCCAGAGAATCTCAGTTGGCAGCGACCTTGAAAGGTATTTACTTCAACCCTTGTCCACCCTCTGCTGATTTCCAGAAGCAGCAGGGGAAGGCTTTCTAGAGGAGGACTGCAGCTGGGTACTGCAAGGAAGCGCCAGATTTGGATAAGCAGAGAGAGATGGAGAAAGCACCCAGGACAGGCTCAGAGACAGAAGTGAGCAGGGAGTATGTAGCAGGAGGCATGAATACTACAGCCTAACTGGTACAGGGAGGTTGCTGGAGAGAGGTTAGCTGGGAAGCAAAAAGCTGTAGCACACCCTGAGTAGACAGTGAGTAGGCCTCTCCCTCGCTCCCCCTCTCTTGTCTGGCTCTGCTGGGCTACAAGGTCCTCTCCTCAAGGGAGCTTGTGAGGAGAGAAGCTGACCAGTCTAGTCATAAAACCAAAAAAAAAAAAAAAAAAACCTCACAAATCCATTGCCGTCAAGTCAATTCTGACTCATAGTGACCCTACAGGAGAGAGTAGCTCTGCCCCATAGGGATCCTGTCTTAGTTATCTAGTGCTGCTATAGGAGAAATACAAGTGGATGACTTTAACAAAGAGAAATTTATTCTCTCACAGTTTAGGAGGCTAGAAGTCTGAATTCAGGGTGGCAGCTCTAGGAGAAGGCTTTCTCTCTCTGTCGGCTCTGGGGGAAGGTCCTTATCATCAATCTTCTCCTAGTCTAGAAGCTTCTCAGTGCAGGGACCCCTGGTCCAAAGGACGCGCTCTGCTCCCAGTGCTTATTTCTTGGTGGTATGAGGTCCCCCTCCTCTCTGCTCACTTCTCTCTTTTATATCTCAAAAGAGATTGACTCAAGATACAACCTAATCCTGTAGATGGGAGTCCTGCCTCATTAACATAACTGCCTCTAATCCTGACTTATTAACATCATAGATGTTAGGATTTACAACACACAGGATAATCACATCAGATGACAAAATGATGGACAACCACACGATACTGGGAATCATGGCCTAGCCATTTTTGGGGGACACAATTCAATCCATAACAGTTTCCAAGGCTGTAATCTTTACAGAAGCAGACTGCCACATCTTTCTCCCATGGAGTGGCTGGTGGGTTCAAACCACCAAGTTTTGGTTAGCAACTGAGCTCTTAACCACTACACCACCAGGGCTCCTAAGTCTAGTCATAGCTGGGCAGAAAAAGGCACACCGATCCCACTGCTTTGCCTAGATGCCCCTCTAGCCTTGTCTGAGATGATGCAGGTGGTAGCTGAAGCTCAGGCGCTACACCAAGCAGGAGCCAGGCCGACCTCCTGTGAGGGAACTAACAGGGGGACACTCCCCACGCAGCCCAGGCTTCCTCCCTGTGCACCATTTTCAAGCTCTCCATCCAGGAGTACAGAGCAGGGGCAGGGCAGAAATGAGGCCAAGGAGCAATCGGATAGCAGAGGGTATGTGAGCAGAGGCCTGGTAAACTCCTATCATCCAGCCTGGAGGTGTCCAGAGATATCAACTGCAGCCTCAGGGCAATAGGGCACCTTTCATTCTGCCTAATTGCATCTTCCTGGTGAGAGGGAGGAAGGGATAAAAAGGTCTTTCCTAAGCTAGGTCAGAAAAGGGAGAGTGAGGTTGGGAACTCTACACATAAGAATAAAAGCCAAGGGCAGGAGCACATGCTGAGTTACTATCACGGAAGGCATGAGTTAGCACTCAAACACTATGCAACTCCCCCATGCTGTTTGTTGGAAGCCCCTGTCTGTGTCCTAGAGGTGAATGGCAGTAAAACTGTAAACCACAAAGGGCTTGTGGGCTTGTCTTTGTCTTTGGGGAAAGCACGGAAGTGGGGAGTGAGGAGATTGCATCCTACTCTGCAATCAGAACCCTAGGAATTACTGAGACCCTGCAGGCTCCTTCTTGCTGGCACAATTTGATGATGGACCCCAGACTAGACTCACTAAGGCAGAAAAGCAGACCAAGGCAGTTTAGAAAGAACAAAAAAGGGTAAGGAAAAAATATACATATATATGTATATTTGTGGTA
>NW_004444004.1:1032546-1033981 GCF_000243295.1 Trichechus manatus latirostris | reverse complement strand
CAGGCCAGGGCTTTTTTTTTTTTCTCGGAAGTTTTTAAATTACCTTTTCAATCTCTTCTTTTGTTATGGGTTTATTTAGTTGTTCTACCTTTGTTTGTGTTAGTTTAGGTAGGTAGTGAGTTTCTAGAAATTTGTCCATTTCCTCCAGGTTTTCAAATTTGTTAGAGTACAATTTTTCATAGAATTCTGTTTTGATTCTTTAAATTTCAGTTGGTTCTGTTGTGATATCACCCATCTCATTTCTTATATGGGTTATCTGCTTCTGCTCCTGTTTTTCTTTTGTCAGTTTGGCCAGTGGTTTATTAATTTTGTTGATCTTTTCAAGGAACCAGCTTTTGGTCTTGTTAACTCTTTCAATTGTTTTTCTATTCTCTTTTCATTTAATTCTGCTCTAATTCTTATTATTTCTTTTCCTCTGGCGCCTGACGGCTTCTTTTGCTGCTCTCTTTCTACTTGTTCCAGTTATAGGGTTAATGTTTTGATTTTGGCTCCTTCTTCTTTTTGGATGTGTGCATTTATTGCTGTAAACTGACCTCTGAGCACTGCTGTTGCTGTGTCCCAAAGGTTCTGGTAGGATGTGTTTGCATTCTCATTTGATTCTATGAATTTCTTTATTCCATCCTTAATTTCTTCTATAAAGCAGTAGTTCTTGAGCAAGGTGTTGTTCATGTGCTTGATTTTTTTTTTCCTTGCATTTTCTCTTGTTGATTTCTACGTTTATGGCTTTATGTTCAGAAAGGATACTTTGTAATATTTTGATGCTTTGGATTTTTGTTAAGGCTTGCTTTATGGCCTAACACGTGATCTGTTCTGGAGAATGTTCCATGTGCATTGGAAAAGAAAGTATACTCGGCTACTCTTGGGTGGAGTGTTCGGTATATATCTGTGAGATCAAGTTGGTTGATTTTTACATTTAGCTATCTCTCTTTTCAGTGCTGTTAGAGTTTGTTTTATGTATTTTGGAGCCCTGTCGTTGGATGGGTAAATATTTATTATAGTCATGTCCTCCCGGTGTATTGACCCTTTAATCATTACGTAGCGTCCTTCCTTATCCTTCGTGGTGGATTTTACTTTAAAGTCTATTTTGTCAGAAATTAATATTGCCACTCCTGCTCTTTTTGAGTGTTGTTTGCATGATAAATTTTTTTTCCTTCCTTTGAGTTTTATTTTGTTTGTGTCTTTAAATCTAAGGTGTGTCTCTTGTAGGCAGCATATAGATGGATTGTGTTCTTTTATCCAACCTGCCACTCTCTGTCTCTTAATTGGTGCATTTAATCCATTTACATTCAGCGTAATTATTGATAGGTATGAGTTTAGTGCTGTCATTTTGATGCGTTTTTTGTGTGTTGTTCACAGTTTCTTTGTTCCACTTAATTTTCTGTGCTGAGTCATTTTTCTTTATGTATTTTCTTTTCATCTTTTTCATTGTTGTTGA
>NW_004444004.1:968556-1031941 GCF_000243295.1 Trichechus manatus latirostris | reverse complement strand
ATTCTCTCTTTATCTTTGGTTTTGGCAAGTTTGATTATAATATGTCTTGGTGACTTTCTTTTGGGATCTACCTTATGTGGGGTTCGATGAGCATCTTGGATAGGTATCTTGTCATCTTTCATGATATCAGGGAAGTTTTCTGCCAACAAATCTTCAACAATTCTCTGTATTTTCATTATCCTCCCCCCCTCCGTTCTGGTACTCCAATCACTTGTAGGTTATTTCTCTTGATAGAGTCCCACATAATTCTTAGAGTTTCTTCATTTATTAAAATTCTTTTATCTGATTTTTCCTCAAATAAGTTGGTATCAAGTGCTTTATTTTCCATCTCACTAATTCTGACTTCCATTGCCTCAATTCTGCTCCTATGACTTTCTATTGAGTTGTCCAATTCTGAAATTTTATTGTGAATCTTCTGGATTTCTGATTGCTGTCTCTCTATGGATTCTTGCAGCCTGTTAAATTTGTCGTTATGCTCTTCTCTAATCTTTTTAATTTCCTCTATTGCGTGTTCTGCATTTTGCTTAATTTCCTTCCTAATTTCTTGCAGAGTTCTGTATATTAATCTTTTGTATTCTGCCTCCAGTAATTCCAAGAAATTTTCCTCCTCTGGGAAATTTCTAGATTCTTTATTTTGGGAGCTTGCTGAAGCCATCATGGATTGCTTCTTTATGTGATTTGATATTGACTGTTGTCTCCTAGCCATCAATAAGTTATTATATTTATTTATTTTATGTTTGCTTACTGTGTCCTAGCTTCTTGTTTTGTTTGGATATGCCCAAATAGGCTGCTCTCATGGGCTAGTTTGATTATTGGCACCGTTGAAGCTCTAATGTCCTGTCACCAGGTGGTTAGATCTGTTACTAGGTATGTGAGCTCAGGAGTCCGCCTACTCCTCCTGTATGAATTCAGCTCAGGTGCCCAGGTAGATACCCACCAAGTGTGTGGTGTAGGCTCTCACTTACATTCCTAGACAAGCATGGGTGATTGCTGTAGGCACAAGCATCTGGCTGCCGCAGGGGGACACATTCTGATCAAGGCAGGGGGCTGACAGCCACCCCCGAGTGTCCAGATGGAAGGCATGTCCTTGTTCCCTAGAGCACGTAGGTGGGTGGGTTTTGCAGCCAGACTATGAGCACCTAATGCTGTTGGTTGTAAGGACGGGGCCGGGGGCACCTCTTATTCTTGGACCCCTCTTACAGGTGGCTAGGTGGCATGGGTGGAGCCACCAGTCCACAGGCCCCTGATGTGTGTAGGTGAAGACCCTGCTTAATGGGCAGAGCAGTGTCAAATGTCAAGAACCTACCACTTCATAGGTGAAATAGTTGAAGTTAGACTTCTGGTATATACCCTGTTGTACTGCGGTAATGAGGGCCTATGCTGCTGAGATGGGCCCTAGGCAAAGATGCTGTGCTTACCCTGGGTTTCTGGCTTAGGGGAGCCAGCAGTTTATTTTTTCCCCCGTTTGTTAATTTGTTCACTCTCCAAGGCAGGGAGAATGGCTCCAGGCACGTGACAGATCCTACTTCCGGCCCAGGGGACTCGGCAATTGCTGAAGCCAGTCCGGGACCCACCACAGAGCACGGAGCAGGGAGGTAAATGGGAAAGAGGTTTTTCACTAAGGGGGGTGTTTTTGATCCACGCGGTAAGCCTATGCAAGTGCTTATCTTTCGCTGATGAGGGCTGTTTCTCACTAGTTCTGGGTGGCCTTGTAGACTCTCTGGTGCTGGGTCTCACTCAGTGCGGAAAATGCACCTCCAGAGCACTGCCGCTTGCCTGCCTCACTGCTCACCCCGGAGCTGATCAGGCCTGAAGGGCTCAGGCTCTCACCAGGTCAGGTCTGGCACCTCCTCGCTGCTTGCAAACTGTCTCTCCTTCCCCTGCCACTCAGTCCGGTTCCTCAAGTCTGCCTTTGATGTTCAGGGCTCCCAGATTTCCATATATAATCGAATCACTTGTTTTTTTTGGGTCTTTGTTGTAAGAGGGTCCACGAGAAGCATCTGACTACTCCAACATCTTGCCCCCAACTCCCATTTCGCTTCTTATAAGGGAAATAATAGCAGAGTCCCTTGTTGTGAGTCAGAGGCTCTCTATGGCAGCTTTTAGACAGCATTCACTCAAATATTCAACAAAAACTTCCCAAGCACCCACTATGTGCCAGGCATTGTGCTGGGTACTGGAGATACAGAGATAAGTAAGTCCCAGTCTCTCCCCTCCGGGAGTTTGCTGTTTAAAGGTGGGGATCGAGTTGAGTGGAGTTAGGTGCCTTTTTGATTCATAGCGACCCCATGTGACAGAGTAGAACTCCCCCATAGGATTTTCTTGGCTCTAATCTTAACAGAAGCAGATCACCACGTCTTTCTCCTGCAGCAGCTGGGTGAATTCTAATCACTAACCTTCTGGTTAGCAGCTGAGCCCTTAACCGTTTGTGCTACCAGGGCTCCTTCTAAGGTGGGGGACAGGCATGTAAACAGACATACAAAACCATGTGTCACCTGGCAGCACAAGGGGCAGCTGAGGATGCTATGGGAGCTTGGAGGAGTCCACCTCCCCCTACCTGGTGACTCGCAGCAGACCCTCAAGCTGAGTCGTGAAGGCAAGTGGGAGTCCAGCAGATGGACATGGCAGAGAAGGTTATTCCAGAAATGCAATGGCAAATGTGACAACATACAAAATAATAAGGAAGATTCAGTGAAGAGGGAAACCTAGGTATTAAAGGTATTTAAGCCACTGCAATTAGAAGAAGAAATCATAGAATAAATTTAGATAAAACTGAAAGGGAGCTTTAATTTCTGGTTGCAGAAATGAGGGCAGAGGACGAGTGTTACCCATCGACCCCTTTCTTGTGAAATGATTCAGTGTACTCAGAAGAGGCCATAGAGACAACCAGGGACACAGCCCACCCCCTGGGGTTATCAGCCACATAGCTTATAAACCACCCAAAAGCTATATATGGAAGGCCCCCCTCTCACGGGAGAAGGCAGGAAGGGTGTACTCCCCCAGATGCACTGAGAGAGAGCCATAGTAATTAGAGACCAAAGCCACAAAGTTCACACACCCTGGTATGGCCACACTGCAGAGGGTCTGTGTGCAGCTAGCTCTATGAATGGGCAAGGGCCAATGGTGGGAAATCACAAACAACCAAGGGCCAGTTGCAGACATAGGAGGAGCCCTTTGCGTCCTGGCCACATTCCCGTTTCAGCTCACAGGGGCAATCCTTCGGGGAGGCGGACTGAATATCAATAAGCACAGCAATAATACTATTCAGGTAGTAGCTGCAGCTCCTGCTATTGAAGTCCTGGCTGAGCCCCCCTTCCCTGGGAGGTGGGAAGATGGCCTTACCCAGCATTGCAAGTAAGGCTCTAAAAACTTTTTAGAAAATAATTCCTAACACAGCTACTCGGATAGAGCCGTAATATCGGATTAACAACTCCAAACCAGCAGACCAGACAGTTGTCTAATTAATAAAACTTATAAAGCAGAACAACTTATTGATGTTACAGGCACGACACTTAGTACAACAAAACTCAAATCCATGCAGAACACTCCATCTTCTCTAGGAAGCCCTTTCTTCGCCAACCTGTTTAATCCCGTCCTTAGTGCAATTGTGGGCTGGGGAATGGAGAGAACAGGGCAGATCTCTGGGTAACTGGCTGGGGGTGCTGAGAGGGGTTAAAGCCAATTTATCATATTTGTAGTGGTTAAGAATGGGGATGCTGAAGTCAGACTGGGTTGAAATCCAGCTCTGCCTCTCACTAGCTGTGGGACCTTCGGCTTGTCGACCTTTCTATGCCTCAATTTCTTCATCTGTAAAGTGAGGATATTAGTATTTACCTCACAGGGTTGTTGTAAAAATTAAATAAGACAATGTATGCAAAGCACTTAGAACTGTGTCTGGCACACAGAAAGCTCTGAGTGAATGCCAGCTACTGTTATTATTGGGCAATAATTCTTATTATTACATAAAGAGCTTAGCACAATGCTTGGCACATAGTAATAGTTAACTACTACTATCATCAGTACTCTTGGTAAGGTGAGCGACGGAGAGCAGAAGAGCAGACGGGAGATCTGGGTCTTCTCTGAGAAAGGGATTAAGTGACTTAGGATAAACTCGCCTTTGTGATCTCAGACCCCCTGAATCTTACATGGCCTAAGCAAAGAAAGTGACAGAGATGCGCCAGCATATTCCCACTTGCCAAGGTTTCTACGATTAATGCACCACCTCACATGGTGATCTTGTTTCTAAGCCCCGCAGGAGCTTCTTGAACGCTGAGACTTTGCCCCCCAGGGAAGGCCATAAGAGGGTAAGCCAGCCAGAGTGCCCCCGCCCTGGGGCAGTGGAGACACTGCAGGGTGCGCGCTGAAAGCCCGCTGCACTTCTGACGCGGCCCCCCAGGGGGTGGAGCTTCAGGGCTTGGCGCGGGCGGGGTCACGGGTAAGGAGGGCGGGCGAAAGGAGGGCGGGCGGGCCTGAGTACCTGAAGGGGGCGCCCCGCCCGGCCCCAACAGTGGCTGCCCTCCCAGCCGCTTGCTCCATGTTTCTCTGCTTCCACCTTTCTCCACAGCTGAAAACTTACCGCTCTTGCCGCCACTTTTCCATGGGCGACCAAACCCTCAGCCCTGTCTATCTTGCCTTCCAATTTCCTCGTGGTCAGCGCTGTAAAGGGCCCTATGGGCTGCCTGGCGGCCCAGATGAAGCCCTCGGAACTCGCGGTGGAGGTGAAGGTGGGAATGGGGGGGTGTCAAAGGGGTGGATGTGGGGGGAAGGGGGTGTCGGCTCCCGGCATGCCAACTCCAGTCCAGCGACTGCAGGTGCCGAGCGGGCGCGCACCCAGGAAGAGGGGGCCCTCGCAGAGCGCCGCCGCAAGTCACTTTGCGGGGACGACGAGGCGCCTAGCGCTTGGCTGACAAGCCCTCCCCCACCCCTGGAGCCGTGCCTCAGGTGCCCGACGCCCGGCTTTCTGGCTTGTCCCAGATGAGCCCAGCCCTGGCTGCTGGTGAGCGCGGTACTTACTGTCAGGGCCTCTCCCGGCCGGGCTGGGCGGCTGCCCGGGACAGGCACCCTCTCACTGGCTCGCGCTTGCTGCCCCTGGCTGTGCTCAGCGCCGACGGTCGCGGCGGCGTCTGTAGGAAGAGAAAGATCACGCCTGCCTTAGAAACCCAGCCCCTGCTGTGACCAGAATCTTAAAGAAGGAAGCGACTGGCTGGGCCCCAGAACCGAGGCTGAGGTGGCGAACTAGCGAGAGAGCTGGTAAACACAGCGTCTGCCGCCTGTCGCCCGCCCGCAATCTAGCCACCAGAGACTCCTGCGCTCCCTGGAGGATCCCCCCTCCCCCCATGGACTGGCCCCACGGGGGAGCTGGGGAGGAGGCGGCTCAAGTACAGACTCCTGCCTCTTGGTGGGCACTTACTAAGTGCCGTGCACTGAGCTTTACATCCATTTTTCTCATTCCATCATCCTCTGTGCAGTAGCGATTATGTCTCCCCATTGTACAGAAATAAAACTGAGGCTCAGAGGAGCAAAGCAAATAGCCCCAATTATAGGAGCTAGTAAAGGAGCCCTGGTGGCGCAATGGTTAAGCGCTGGGGCGCTTCAAACCCACCAGCTGCTCCGCAGGAGAAAGACCTGGTGATCTGCTCCCATAAAGATTACCAAACCAAACCCGTCGTCCTCGGTAGCAACCCTATAGTACTGAGTAGAACTGCCCCATTGAGTTTCCAAGGCTGTAATCTTTACTGAAGTAGACTGCCACATCTTTCTGCCGAGGAGTGGCTGGTGGGTTCCGAACCATGACCTTTTAGTTAGCAGACAAGCGCTTAATCAGTGTGCCACCAGGGCTCCTCCCCATAAAGATTACAGCCTAGAAAACCCTATGGGGCAATTCTACTCTGTCAGATGGGGTCGCTATCTGCACCCGACTGCAACAACAATACTAGTAGGGTCAAGTTTTGAAACCAGAGGGATCTCAAACTTCGGGTTGTCTGGCTCAAAAGCCACTTTGTGTTACTGCAGAGCAGCATTTGAATACCTGTGTCATCACCTCCAGTTTGCCTGAGGTGGAGGCCCCGGGAGGCAGGGATCCTGACTACAGTGCCTAGTACGAGGGAGTGCTCATCCCTCTGAACCTCATGACAATTCATTCATGTAACATTTACTACACACCTACTATGTGCCAGGCCCTGCAGAAGACAGAAAAAGGAATAGGAGACAGTCTCAGTCCAGGTAGCAGTCCAGGGGATAGGCACTGAACCATCTACTATGGCCAGGTCTGGGTTATGCTAGATGTATCAAAGGTGGGGGGAGTGCAGAGGCCCTACAGACACCTTTCCCTTGGCAGAACCTCAAGGAGCCACTGTCTGGGACAAAGGGAAAAAAGAGGTTTGCAGAGACAATGGGGAGGATGCTCCACCCATGGGGCTGATTCTGTCTCCTTGCTGGCACTGTTGGGAGATTAAGCCCCTGTGGCTTCCCTATGGGAGCTACCCTACTCTCCATGCCTTGACAATGACATCTGCAAAATGGAAAAGATCTCTTAATTCCTCTTTCCTAGTCAGAATGAAGACATAACACAGCATTCCTGCCCTTCTATTCTGATCATGGAGAGAGTGCAGTTTTAGAACTTGCATTCCTCCCTGCCTTGCCCTCACTTGTCCATTCATTCACTCAGTTAGCAAATATTTATTAGCATCTATTATATGGAGTTCAGAGTCCCTAGGTATCAAAAACAATTAAGCGCTTATCTACTAACCAAAAGGTTGGCAGTTCAAGCCCACCCAGAGATGCCTCGGGAGAAAGGCCTGGCGATGTGCTTCCAAAAGGTCACAGCCTTAAAAACCCTATGAAGCACAGTTCTACTCTGCACATGTGGGGTTGCCAGGAGTTGGAATCAACTCCAAGGCAACTGGTAACTGATATATGGAATGAAGTTCTACTCTGATAAACATGGGGTCACTATGAGTCAGAATCACCTCGATGGCAATGGGTTTTTTGTTTTTTTTTGTTGTTGTTGTTTTATGTGCCAGGCACTGTGCAGGTGCTGGGCGCCTCCTCAGTTCTGGGGGGGTATCCACATAGGAGGTAGAAAGAACACAGGACTGGAAGTTAGGAAACACATTTTAAGTCTTAATTCTTTGACTAAATAGCTGTGTGACCCTGGATGAGTCATGTACCCTTTCGGGACCTCAGTTTCCTTGTTGGGCAAACAGGGATAATAACACCTTCCAGTCCTACTTCATGGGGGTGTTTGTGGGGCTCAATGGAGATAATGGATGTGAAGGAGCTTTGAAAAGTATAAAGCCACGAGACAAATGTCAGGAATTAGTCTGTCTCCAAGGTGGGAGGGGGCTACGGAAGTTAAGCTTAGAAGAAATCCTGGCTGACTCTCCCAAATTAATTGCACTGAATTCCATCTTCCCTGAATCACTGATTCTACACCTGGGTGGGAGTCTCTGCACTGTGAAATATCATCCTTTCTCAGCAGTGCCCGTGACACATGGGTTAGTGATGACCTGGCCTTAAGCCGGGGAGATTGTTTGGGGTACTTGAACAGAACCAGCGGGACAGTCTTGGCTCTGGGTCTCTAATTCCCGGCAGCAGCAGCAAATTAAGTTGTGCCACAAGCAGCCTCCTCCCCTACTGAGCCCACCCAATCCCAGGACTACACGTTTTGGCAGAAACCACTTGGGGCCCCCAGAGATGCCCTTTTAGGAAGCATAGGCTCATGTCAGACAGCAGAGGGTGGCCTTGATGACAGATTATTTTTTTCAAAGCTGGAGATTCTGGGTTCTGCCCAGAGAGCTGAGTCCTACAACGGAACTAGTAGGGGCTTTGGGAGGGTCTTTAGCTTGCTCAGGTCACCCTCAAACCACCCCAAATACACCTACAATCTAAGTTATAATACTATGCTTGCTCTGCAAACACAGATTCAAGGTAAGTCCCCAATTTTCCAGAAGCATCTCTCCCACCCCTGCCACCCCAAGTAAATACACACTCGAAGGAAACGGGGCCGTGCCAGGCAGACAGTTTTAGACAAATCCACTAGCCTCCTTCCTCCCCCCGCCCCTTCCCACTAGCTTGGCACCCTGAAGCCCCTCCAGTATAAATATGCTAGAACTGATGCTAAACAGGGACGGCCCAGGAACCTGGGAACAATGGCCAAGTCCAGAGCTGAACTGTATAGCTCCAGAGCAGAACTAGGATGGGAGTCTGAGGCAGCGACAGAAAGCCCAGTCTCAGCCCAGGCCACCTGCAGCCAGCAGGTCTCTGAGAGAGGTGCAGAACAGACAAACTCCACAACCAGCCTCCCCTGGCAGTCTCGGAGCCCATCCCTCTTGCAGCTGAGGCTCCTCTCAATGTCTTCATAGATTGCCTTGTCACATCCATCTCGCCCAGGCTGCTCCTCTTAATAAAGTGCCCCTGCGGCCACTCCAGACAGCCTGATGTTATCCTTCACTCTGCCGCCCTTCTCCCACACAGCAGTGATTCAGGCCTCCCAGGTCACAGTACAGTCTCCTGGGGAAATGCTTCCTGAGTGCCCAAGCCAGGGCCTGACAGAAGCTTTGGGTGTGGGTGTATCAAATACCCCTTCCTTGCCCTATCAGGGTCGCCTGAGCTCTGGATTCAGCTTCTTGCCCCGAGTCCCCATGCCTACCCTAGCCTGTATCTTCCTCCCTGACTAGCTGCTGCTGTGCTCCCCCAGCTGCATAACCTGGGTCCAATTTGCAAAGCCTTTCTCTCAGTGATTGTCAATAAATCCCCCATCTAGACTTCCCTGAAAGCCCAGAAAGCTTCAAGATCCAAAAGAATGAATCACTGATGGTGGAAGTTCAGGCACAATGACAGGCAATTGAGGAGGCATATTTGATCACATCATGTTTACCTACGTGTAAGTCTGGCCCTGAGGACATTCTAGCATTTCCCTTGACTATAATGAAGACATGGGATAACAGCAAAGAAGGCAATACAAAATACACCAGGCTGGGAGTAGGGACACCGTGCTGCTTGTCCCAGCTCTGGCATTAATTAGATGTATGGCCCTATACTTCCCCTTTCTAGGCCTCAGTTTCTCCATATGTCAAAAAAAATAACACTGGATTAGCTTGCTTCCCGGGTCCTTTCCTGTCCTAATAGGCTTTGGATTATAAACTATTTGGCACTGAAATGGGCTTATATTTCCTCCAGAGTGGGCTCCCATTCCAGGACTCTGGATATGGCACCGTGTGTGCGTGGAAGTTAGACAGGAACAAAGGGTTGGCACTATGGGCAGAGATGGATTACCCAATAAGCAAGGTATGCATGGGCTTACTTGTGCTTACTTACTAATCTGTAGTGCACAATTTCACCTATAGATAATAATACTACAGATTAGTAAGTAGACACAAGTAAGCCCTTGCATACCTTGGTTACTGGTTAATTCACCCCTGACTACGGGCATGGGCCTGGCACTGCTATTCATTGTAGCCTAGCAAAGGGAGATTTTGTTCACTGTCCCTCACCCTGTCTTACAGAAAGAACCCCTCAGGTTCCCAGTGGTAGGTGTCTGCCTGTGAATCCCCTATGCCCCTAGGACTGATTTCCTTTGCTGAAGGCTGACATTCCACCATTGAACACCAGTACCACCACCCCACTTGTTCAAATCTTACATTCCTTCCTTAGTGATAGGTAAAGAGCTCCTGCCCCAAGCCCCTCTGAGTGTCCCCCTGCTGTCCTGGCACACCCTCCCCCATCACCTGCTCCTGATCTAGTAACTGAAGGGCTAATGCCTGGCACAGTAGGGGACCTCCAGAACACTGCTGTAGTTCTAGGGCCAGCATTCTTTCTGAGTGGTCAGTATCCCTGCCATATAGGCAATACAGTGTTTTTAATATTACCCTAGTCTAGTCCAATCGCCCTCCCCCTTCCCAGGCCAGTTCTCTATAAAGATAAGTCAAGGGCTTTCTGAATTGAGGTGTGCCTGACTCACTGCTCCTGAGTCAGGTGGGCCCTGGCTGTTTCACAGAAGGAAGAAAAAGAAGGTGGGGGAAGGGGTATTCTGTAGTTAGCAGCTGCCCTGGTGACCCTCTGCTCTGTGGTCTGGATCCAGTTACCAGAGGATGAAGCCAAATGTGCTGAAGTTGGAGGGACACTCCTTCCTGTTATTACCTGAACCAGGCACTGATTCTGCATCCACTGATTTCCCTGAAGGGCTGTCAGGTGCTCCCGCCTGCTCCACAGGCCCACCTGGGGTACTGACCACCATTTTCTTTTCCTCATTCATGTCTAACCCCTTTCCTTCTGCTCTTAGCCACAGCACTGAAAACCCCCTCACTTGGCCCCTCTCTTCCCTCTCTGCTACTCTACTTCCCTCTCCCTGCCAATGCATAGCTTCTCCAGTGGGTGCTTTGCCCCTGTGGTGTGAATGTTCTGTTCTCCCTGGGCCTCATATTAATTTGCTCTCATTTGTGAGCCGCTTTGTTAACGTGTGTGGCCTTTTCTCAATGTGTAATGCTGCTCCCTGCTGCCTCTGTTGCCTCCCCACCCACTCTCCTTAACCTTGTAATAACAGGCCCTCCCATGTGGAGAAGGGGCTGGGCTTTTTCAAAGCAGTTCTTGTACAGGATTTTTAGTTCACTACAACCTCCCAACCACTCGAGGAAACAAGACAAATGTGATTACTGATCCCTGTGGGATGAGTGAGGAAACCAAGGCTCGGAGAGGTGAGAAGTCCTACCTGTGTGGATAGATACTGTGTGATGGCCGAGTTTGCCCAGAACCACAGCTCTTTCCCGTAGTACCCCATGTGCTTATGTCATTCATCTTTGGCACTGCCCTTCGAGGCGCTGACCAGTTCCCCCAGAAGAGTACACATATGCACACACACACATATACATTTTTGCTTATGACTGTGTGAGGGGTCATAGAACCTCTGAGGGTCATGGCCCTGCACTGGTATTTTTAAAAAGCTTCCCAGATGATTTTAATGTGAAGCCAGGGATGAGAAACATTACTTGCAAGGAAGATGTAAAAAATAAGAGATGAGTACATAACAGCTTAAGCAACCAAGAGCTTTCTTTAATGATGACCAAATTATCTTCTGCTTTGAATTTTTTTTGACTATGTGTTTTCAGTAATGGAAGGCATGCTGAATCACTGAGTGTGTCTGAATCTTTGGTAGGTATTATGGGTAATATGTGCGACACCTATGTCCCTATGGACTCTATGATTGGTGGAATCACAGGTCCATACTATGAATGGCGCCTGAAAATGAGGTATTCACACAAACATGGAATCATTGCGAGTAACACAGCTTCCAAATAACACACAGAAACTTGAAAATATAAGCTTATCTTCCACTTAAAATGCCAAAAGAGACAAAAGTTTTGGAAAATCACACCTCGGAGCTGCACCATCTAATCCAATACCCTGTAAAAATAGTAAATTGCAGCACACAAATAGTTTCAAACAGTTATACAGGCCCCAGCCTTGCAGTAGTATGTACTATAAGTTGGAAAGCTTCCCAAGAAACCCCAGAGGAATAAAATTTAGGTGGGAGCAATATGTCCCACAGATCACCAAAGGGTTAAAACCTTGGGCATCACCAGTAAGAACTGAAGGTAGAGTGAGATCTGAACTATGGCCTAGCCTCCCTGCCTCAGTTTCCTCCATCCTACCTAAAGGCTTTCTCAGCCCCTCCTCAGTTCTGGACTGGCTTTGTAAATTAGTCACACTGAGTTTGCTGTGTGAAGGGGTATGAAGAAACACACACACACCCATGCACATGTATTTTTAGTATCTTCTGCCTGCAAGAGTAGAGCTGACGTCCCGAGTAAAGCATGGGATCTCTCCTGAGGTGAAGGGTAGAGGCTTTCACGTCAATCACCTGGAAAGAGATGCTTCTCAGTTAAGAGAATGAAACTATGTGGACAGCTCCTAGGTAATAATAATTATCCCAATAGCTATCACGTATCAATCGTGTACTATGTGGCAGGCATTTTACTTACCTCACTTAATTCTCATAATAACCCTCTGAAGTAGGTATTACCCTTATTTTACATAGGAAACTGAGGCTCGAGATGTTAAGTTACTTGCTCAAAGGTCAACCAGCTAGTAAGCAGATGTGTCTTGTTTGGCCTGCACAGCGTTTTCAAAAAATTTTAAATACACTACCAACATTTTAAAATCATATGTTTTCATATATGAATCCAGATTTCTGTTTTCTCTTGAAAAATCCTATCTGGCAACCCTAGGCCTTGAAGTCCTGCCCAATAATAATCAGCAGGAGCTAAGTCTCAGTGTCCCTTTTGGATGATGGATGGGCTCTCCAGGTCACCCCAGTCCCCACCACTCCTTCTAGGGCCCTCATCACGGGGTCAAGTGTCAGTTGCTATTTAATATTGTACTTGCACTGTTGTGTTGTTTTTATTAAACTAATAATACAGAGGAAAATGAAACAGTCCTTGGGCATACATCTGATTTTACCTTAGTGAATACATTTCCTCATTTGCGTCTGGCCCTGTAGGCATGTGAGTTTATGATCCCTTCACCCCACTCCTCTCCCGTGCCACTCCTCTCCAGAGGCAAGAGAGAAGGTTGGACACCCCCATCTTAGCCTGGCCTTTTTGGAGTCTCAGTGTTAGGAGGGCTGGGGATGGAGACGGCCTCTAGTCTATGGAGGAAGAAGGAATGGGTGCCCAGAGGGCCCCAGCAGCAGAAGATGACTGACGAAGATGATTGTCTAGTCTAGCTTCCTGGCACTTTTCCTCATCTGTAAAATAGGCATAATGATAATAATAGTACCATGCCTACCTCATGGGGTTATTAGGAGGATTAAATAGAATAGTGCCTGGCTCAGAAGAAGTGCTCAACAAAAGTTAGCTGTTTTTATTATTATTACTCTCCATGTTGGTTTCCCTTTTGTCATTCTCTAGCCTTTAATATATGATTTTGCCTAAAAATTTCAGCTTGATCTAAACAATACTGTGGAGTATTAAGGAACCCTTGGAGTCCCTGGGTGGTGCAAACAGTTAACACGCTTGCCTGTTAACTGAAAGGTTGGAGGTTTGAGTTTGCCCAGAGGTGCCTTGGAAGAAAGGCCTGGTGATCTACTTTGGAAAGATCATAGCCACTGAAAACCCTATGGAGCATATTTCTACTCTGATACACATGGGGTTGCCATGAGTCAGAGTTGACTCAACAGTAACTTGTTTTTAGGAGTCCCTGGGTGGCACACGCAGTTAAGTGCTTGGCTACTAACTGAAAGTTTGGTGGTTTGAATCTACCCAGAGGCACCTCAGAAGAAAGGCCTGGTAATCTACTTCCGAAAGGTCAACAGCCATTGTAATCCTATGTGGAGTTCTACTCTGAAACACATGGGGTGGCCATGAGTCAGAATCAACTTGACAGCAACTAGTTTTTTGCTTTGTGATGGGTCAATAGTCCAGAAGAAGGTGAAATTAACAGATACTTCTTCTCACTATAACAGTCTCCTCCTAGGGCCAATCATGGAGGTTCTGGGTGACATTTTATTAAGGAAGATAACATTTCCTACCCTAGGGAGAAGGCAGTCTTAGCTTTCTCATGGGGATCATACCATGCTCTTTCACACATTTTATATTTGCTGTTTCTTTACCCAGAATGCCCTCTACTACCTCGTCTACCTGGCAACCTCCTACACAGCCTTCTGGACTCAGCTCAAGAGCACTTTTCTGGGAAACACTTTCTGAGTCTCATCCGAATCCCTAGGCAGAGTTAAAGTCTACCCTACCCCATTAGAATGTGAACTTCTTGAGGGCAGGACATGGCATACATCTTTTTCGAGGTATCCCCAGTACCTGGCACAAGAGTGTTGTTCTTGGGTGCCGTTGAGTCAATTCCAACTCATAGGAGCCCCATGTGACAGAGTAGAACTGCTCCAGAGGGTTTTCTTGGCTGTAATCTTTATGAAGCAGAATGCCAGGTCTTTGTCCCACAGAGCTGCTGGGTTTGAAACACCATCCTTTAGGTTAGCAGCCAAGTGCTTAACCATTGTACCACCAGGGCTCCTTAGAAAAAAAGAATAGCACTCAGTAAACATTCATTGAATGAACTTGGAGGAGAGAGGTGTAGGAAAGAGAAAAGTTCAAAGGGATACCCTAGCAACAACATTTTCTGGTGCTCCCTGGCGCCTAGCAGACATCTGCTTCTGTCTGGTCCTCCAATTTCCTTAAACTAGCATTGTATATTCTCTTTGCCCCTCCCAGGCCTATTTTAAGGCTCACCTGTAGGACAGGTGAATTTGACTGCTTTTAGAACTCTTCCCAACTTTCAAGGAGCCCTGGTGGTGCAGTGGTTAAGCATTTGGCTGCTAACCAAAAGGTCAGCCACTGGAAACAACCAGCCGCTCCAAGGGAGGAAGATGTGGCAGTCTGCTTCTGACTTGGAAACCCTATGGGGCAGTTCTACTCTGCCCTATAGGGTCACTATGAGTCGGAACCAACTGATGGCAATGGGTTTTTGGTTTTCCAAACTTTCAGGATGCCCTTACTCCTTCAAACACCCCTTCACTATGATGTACTTCCCTCTCCCAAGCTGTTCAGGGTGCCCCCAGTGCATCGGCCATTTCCTGGGGATTCCTCCTGAGTATCAAAACTTAAGATGTTCTACGTCTCCATTCCCTTCAGGCCCTGCTCTCCCACTGGGTCTTTCTTCCCAGACAACATAATTGAATCTCCAATGCCTCCATCCAAAGGGGATTTCCAGCCCTGCGAGGCTAGGTAGGAAGCTATTTCCAGGTGAGTGGGGTTCCAGCACCCCTTCAGTCACACCCCACAGCCCACCCCCTAGCTCTCTGATTCCCACTGCCAGGAGGGGAATTTTCCTCACTTTGTTAAAAGTACCAGTCTTTTGTGGGAGAGCAGGCTAATACAGCCACCCTCCACTAACAGTAACATAGGGTAGTCGTGGAAGCCCCTCAGCCCAACTCCTCCTACCCCCATCCAGGGTGGTCCTGGTCATCTTCTCCTATCCCAGTGTGACCTCTCTGCCTCATTTCCTCTAGATCTAGATGTGAGTTCTTTTGCCAGGAGCAACCTGCCTGCGTGCAAAAACAACTTGAAAGCCATCAACGGGAAACTACGTCTTTCAGAAAAAACAGATGATTCTAAGGCATTAACAAACACCTTTGTGATCCTGTCTTAGGAGGAGCTAATGTCTCGTAAGCTGGCTGCCACTGGGCTGAGAACTGGGCACAGCAGCCCTCCAACTCTGAGAACACATGCCCTAGGATGCCAGGTGTGCCAGAAGAGCCAGGTGAGATCTGGGAAGCAGTGAGGAAATGCAGGATATGAGTTCCCATACGGTGCCAATCCCAACTCCATGCACACACACACACACACACACACATCCAGACACACAGGCGGGTCCACACATTGGCACGAAAACACCACCCACACTCTTGCTATAAGACCCACATGTGATTTGCCAACAAATTGCAAATTAACCTCCTAGTGAACAGATTAATGGTATTCATGGTAATTTACGCTCCAAGTTTCATAGCAACAGACTTTGAACATTCTGTTGCATAAGAATTCAAGGATTTTCAAGTTTCTGGAGACATTGTAGTAATTAACCTGATAAGCCTATGCAAATTAGCCCAATTTGACACTGTCATTTTTTAATCCAATATCCAGGGTATTTGCCCAGAAGGTTGCCCATCGCTGCTGCAGCTCCTTGGCTTGAGGTGCTGACAGACGCCAGTCTGCATTTGTCTATGCAAATAAGGCCCCAGAGCAGAACTCCACATCAGGCCAGGAAAAGGACTGGACAGTCGCAAGTAGACAAATGAACCACTTGCATGGTGACAAGAATGTAGTCAAGGCTTCTGGGAGAAATGAGGAGAGGACCCCAACCAATTTGCACAGGACGACAGAGCTATCTTTTTAAGATCCTTGGTTTGAAGACAAAATTACTGACTTGCACAGAAGTTCGAGCTTTCCACCTGAAGGTCAGGAAGAAGAAGCTTCCTTGTGGCATACTGCCAAGTGCCACTGGAGTTTTTTTTTTTTTTTTTCCAGAAAGATAAGCTTCCTAAAATAAAACCGAAAGCTGGGGTTCCCGGTTTCTTCCCTGGGAAGGTGAAGTTTAATTGGCTCTATTGCCCATTTTTAGCAAAAGTCACAGAACGTACTCAGAGCTCTCATCAAATCAATCAGCCTATGGGCACAGCTTGCGTGCTCTCTCCACGGGTGGACTGGTTCCTGTCTAATAATATTTAGCCTCAGGGGGTGGCTCTCCTCCTTACCCCACCCCCTCACACACTGAGATCCATCCTTGACCTCCTTCTTGTTTGGTCTCTTGAACCACCATGGCTCACTGAACCCCTTGGTTAATCTACCTTGTGCTTCCTGCTCTGCAGGACACAGCAGTGAAGTTCCAGAGAGAAGAATATCTATGGCCACTGACTACCCACTCCTGCTTCCCAGCTCAGCTCTCCCCAGGACCTCAGATCGTTGTTCTTTTGAGTTTCTGCCCCACAGATTGTCTCAAAAACAATGTTCTTAAGCCCCCATTTGGGAGGAGGAGGTGAGCAGGAAAATACTGCAGAGAGACTGTCCAGGGTACCCAGACCCAACCTCCAGCTAATGGACTACAAACTGGAACTCAGAATTCTCTATGGAATGCAAGGCCAGATAGGGTGATGATTACAGCAGCCTCACCACTCTCGAGAGCTAATACTCTGAGGTGATAACACACTTGAAACTTCTACCAGGGCTATTCAGTAATAACTATCTTTATCTGTCTTCCAGAGCAACCTTTAGCTAAGTCAGAGGATTTCAAAAGTGTTGGAAGGCCTTCTGGGCAACCGATGGCTTTCTCTCTGCGTATGTCTAGCTATTATTCCAAAATGATGCCTGCGGCCACTCTCCCTCTTATCTACCTTTCCATACTCAGTATGCCCATGTCCCTACCCACTCAGGCATCCACTAATCTTTGACTGCCAACAACACTTAGTGTCCACTGTACTAGCTCCCAGAACTGTGAGCCCAGGACCCTTGGGGCTACAGAGTACTGCAGGAGGGATGAAAATCCATACACTTTGAAGCACTGCCTGCAGACTCAGTCCATAACCCATGATAATAATAATGAAAATGGCTCCCATTTGGGGATCATTTACTACATGCCAGACACTTTACATGAGCTCTACATACATATCTCACTGAATCGTCACAACGACCCTGTGAGCTTGATACTATTATTAGCCCCCTTTTGCAAATGGGGAAACTAGGCAAAGGTTTAATCAACTTGCTAAGATCACACAGGTAGTAAGTGTACATGCTGGAAATCAAACCTAGAATGACAGGTGCCAGAGACTAGGGATTTAAGCACTATCCTATAACATCTCACACATTTATATACCACTATTTTCCAAACATTAGACAGCTGCCATACTGATTAACAAAATACAACTTATTTTAAAATATCACTACATTCATATTAGTTCGTGGTCATTATGTGTTTCTCAATCAGTGGATACTAAGAGTAGATCTGCTGTTAAGAAGCGTCCAGAATATGGGTTCTTGGCTCTAGCCAGTTTGGGAACCATGGACATTTAGCTCATAAAGTACTCCCAACACATGTGCTCTCACCTATGAAGTCACACATTCTCTTATCTGCTCACCTTCTGTTTTATCTCTAAGGACTTGTGTGTCTCTGTAGATATAACAGGGGGAACCATGTTTATAGTTATCTGCATATTCAATAATTCATTAAACAAATGTCAACTGAGCTCCTACTATGTGCCAAACACTGAGGATACTGCAGTGAACAAAACAGTTAAAAATAAAAAGAAATAAAGGGCATCCAAATTGGAAAGGAAGAAGTAAAACTATCCCTATTCACAGATGATATGATCCTACGCGTAGAGAAGCTCAAAGATTCCACAAGAAAACTACTGGAATTAATAGAAAGATTCAGAGTAGCAGGATACAAGATCAACATAAAAAAATCAGTTGGATTTCTATACACCAACAAAGAGAACTTCAAAAATGAAATCAGGAAAACAATACCATTTATAATAGCCCCTAAAAAGATAAAACACTTAGGAATAAATCTAACCAGGGACGTAAAAGACCTATACAAAGAAAACTACGAAACACTATTGCAAGAAACAAAGAGACCTACATAAATGGAAAAACATACCATGCTCATGGATAAGAAGACTCAACATTGTGAAAATGTCAATTCTACGCAAAGCAATCTACAGATATAATGCAATCTCGATCCAAATACCAACAGCATTCTTTAACAAGATGGAAAAATTAATCACCAAACTTTATATGGAAAGGAAAGAGGCCCCATGTAAGCAAAGCATTATTGAAGAAAAAGAACAAAGTAGGAGGCCTCACCCTACCTGATCTTAGAACCTCCTATACAGCCACAGTATTCAAAACAGCCTGGTACTGGTACAATGACAGACACATAGACCAATGGAACAGAATCGAGAACCCAGACATAAATCCATCCACCTATGGTCAGCTGGTCTTTGACAAAAGACCAAAGTCCATTAAATTGGGAAAATAGAGTCTTTTTAACAAATGGTGCTGGCATCTGTAAAAAAATAAAATAGGACCCATACCTCACACCATACACAAAAACTAACTCAAAATGGATCAAAGACCTAAACATAAAACCTAAAATGATAAAGATCATGGAAGAAAAAAATAGGGACAATGCTAGGAGCCCTAATACATGGCATAAATACAATACGAACCATAACTAACAATGCACAAACACCAGAAGATAAACTAGCTAACTGGGAGCCCCTAAAAATTAAACTCTTATGCTCATCAAAAGACTTCACCAAAATAGTAAAGAGAACCTACAGACTGGGAAAAAATTTTTGGCTATGACATATCCGACAAAGGTCTAATCTCTAAAACCTATAGAATACTTTAACACTTCAACAACAAAAAGACAAATAATCCAATTGAAAAATGGGCAAAGGATATGATCAGGCAATTCACCAAAGAAGACATTCAGACAGCTAAAAGACACATAAGGAAATGCTCATGATCATGAGCCATTAGAGAAATGCAAATCAAAACTACAATGAGATACCATCTCACCCTGACATTACTAGCACTAATGAAAAAAACAAAACAAAACAGAAAATAACAAATATTGGAGAGGTTGCAGGGAGACTGGAACGCTTACGCACGGCTGGTGGGAATGTAAAATGGTACAACCACGATGGAAAATGACATGGCACCTCCTTAAAAAGCTAGAAATACCATCCAATCCAGCAATCCCACTCCTAGGAATATCCTAGAGAAATAAAAGCTATCACATGAATAGACAGATGCACATCCATGTTCATTGCAGCATTATTCACAACAGCAAAAAGATGGAAACAACCTAAGTGCCCATTAACAGATGAATGGATAAAGGAATTATGGTACGTACACACAATGGAATACTAAGCAACGATAAAGAACAATGATGAATCCACGAAACATCTCACAATATGGATGAATCTGGAGGGCATTATGCTGAGTGAAGTAAGTCAATCACAAAATGACAACTATTGCATGAGATCACTATTATAAAAATCCAAGGAAAGGTTTACACACAGAAAAAAAAAAACAATCTTTGATGGTTATGAGCGTGGGGAGGGGTGGGGAGGGGAAATTACTAACTAGATAGTAGAGAAGTATTGACTTTGGTGAAGGGAAAGACAACACACAATATAGGGGAAGTCAGCACAACTTGACCAAGGCAAAGTCATAGGAGCTTTCTAGACATATCCAAACACCTTGAGGGACCAAGTTACTGGGGCTGAGGGCTGGGGACCATGGTCTTGGGGGACATCTAGGTCAACTGGCATAACATAGTTCATAAAGAAAATGTTCTACATCTCACTTTGGTGAGTAGTATCTGGGGTCTTAAAAACTTGTGAGTGGCCATCTGAGATGCATCTATTGGTCCCACCCCATCCAGAGCAAAGGAGAATGAAGAAAACCAAAGACACAAGAAAAATATTAGTCCAAAGGACTAATGGACTACATGAACCACAGCCTCCACCAGCCTGAGCCCAGAAGAACTAGATGATGCCTGGCTACCACCACCGATGGCTCTGACAGGGATCACAATAGAGGGTCCCGGACAGAGTGGGAGAAAAATATAGAATAAAATTCAAATTCACAAAAAAAGACCAGACTTACTGGTCTGACAGAGACTGGAGGAATCCCAAGACTATGGTCCCCGGACACCCGGCTAACTCAGAACTGAAGCCACTCCCAAAGTCGACCTTTCAGCCAAAGATTAGACAGGCTATAAAACAAACAACAACACATGTGAGGAATGTGCTGCTTAGTTCAATCAAGTATACGAGACCAAATGGGCAACACTTGCCCAGAAGCAAAGACGAGAAGGCAGTAAGGGACAGGAAAACTGGAGGAATGGACACAGGGAACTCAGGGTTGAAAGGGAAAGGGGAAGAATGCTGATACATTGTGGGAATTGCAACTAATGTCACAAAACAATTTGTGTATAAAATTTTTGAATGAAAATCTAATCTCTGCTGTAAACTTTCACCTAAAGCACAATAAAATAAAAAAAAAAAAACAGTTAAAATCCCTGTCCTCATGGAGCTTGCATTCTAGTGAGAATACACAGATAATAAACAAACAAAAGCTAAAATTATATGGTATTTTAGATAATGATGAGTGAATAAGAGAAAAATTAAGCAAGGAAAAGGGATACAAGTTCTGGGATGAGTGGCTACAATTTTAAATAGCGTGGTAAGGGAAGGCCTCACTGAGAAGGTGACAGCTAAGCAAAGACCTGAAGAAGAGAGGGTGAGCCATTGTAGGTATCTGAGAGAAAGTGCCTTTCGGGCACAAGGAACAGCCAAGTGCAAAGGTCCAGAGTTGGAGTGTGCCTGGAATAACCAAGGATTCTGAAGGAGGCCAGCGTTGCTGGAACAGTCTGTGAGAATGTATGTGAACGGTTGTGTGTGTAGAGGTGGATACAGGAGTGGGTTCCGTCATTAGATCTCCAAGTGGGCTATGAAGGCCACCTTAACCTCAGCTTGCTTGCAGGGCGGGCCCTAGGCAAAATTATGAGGCAAACACACTTGTCTGCCAATCCTTAATCCCCTAGTCCTTCCTTTTGCCTCCTCAGGAGCTCATTTACCCCCTCAGATTTCGGGGGGCTCTACAGTGCTTTCTCCCATCAAAGCCAGTCTCTTGGCCTGAGGAATAAAGAGCACAGACTTGGGAGTCCTACAGATCTGGTGTGTGACTTTCTTTAGGTAAGTTATGTACCTCTCTGAGTCTCAATTTCCTTGTCTGTAAAATGGAGATAATAAGGTATTATGAGAATTAAATGAGATAATACATGTAGAGTGCTGAGCCCAGTGCCTGGCACATAGTAAGCGCCCAAGAAATGGTAGTTGCTATTATTCATTCGCACCCAGGCATAAATTACAGAGGACAGTCTGTGTGCTTTGAGACCCCTGAAAAGATCCACGGATTTCTTGAATGGAAAATTCTTGAATACATCAATTGTGGACTGTCTGCAGAGAGAAAAAATAAAAGTAGAATCACTATTGCGGGAGTGTTCTACATTTTTCCACATTAAAAATGGGTCTTCATACTTAGATAGGTTAGGAACCATTGGCATCAATGGTTACCTTTTCCAGGTGGGTTCGCATTTAGCTCTAAGCGAATAGGGCTCTGAACAGTAGCATTTCCAGCATCAACGAGCACCTGGGAGATTTGAATGAAGCCTTGGATCTCCTGAACCAGCGTGAGGTGTTGCTTCCATAGTCTCTTCTGTCTTTACTCTGTTGCTTCTGCTCTGATGGGAGTGTGGGAGAGGTCAGAATCACTGTTCCAAACCCACAGTGGGCAATCTCTGGGGTTGGCAGGCCCTCCAAGCCTGGAGGCCTAATAGTATATGTCTTCCTCACTTTCACACACCTCTAGGCACCATTTTACTGCTCATCTCACCTCCTCTTCCTGCAACTGAGCAGACAATCCTAACTAGCCATAGAAAGTGGCCATTGAGAAGGTGCCTGGTGACAACCCCCAAGAGCTTTGCCCATGTCCTAACCAGAGCTTGGGGCACAACAGCACCTTGCTTTACAGAACGACTGTATCCTGGACAAGTTTGGTGCAAATCAAATTTTCGCATATCAAAGCCTGTTTTTCATTTTACTTCTAACATAAAATTGGAGATGTATTTCTCTGAGGAAAAAAATGGGTCCCTGAGACCTAATAAAAATCATATTTATGAATGCAATGCAGCAACACACTTGAAAATCACAAATGTGAATGGAAAAAAAATGAGAATTTTCTTGTAAAATATTAACAATGTCCCCAAATGAGTTGCAAGATCTGAATACAAAATAGCTAGTGTTATTTTGATGTTTGGCACAACAGCTTAAAGGCCTAAAAGAAAAACAACGACAGCTTAACTGAACAGAACACACCAGACTGAAAAGTTGCCCAGCTTCTATAAAATTGCCTTTATAATGTTCTACAGCAGGGGACCATGGTTGGATCCTGAGCTCTAGTACTCTGGAGAAGCTGCTGGGTTTAAGAAACAAACAGACTGATCTGGGCCAGAAAAGATATCAAGAAGTACAGCCATGACACTGCTTAAAAAATGCCCCTAACATGCCCCTAAATGCACCTTACAACTAACAAAATGAGTTCATGGAGGTGGCGGGGGGCTTTCTGATAACACATAGTTCAGAAAACTTGAAGCTTCTATAAAGTGAGTCTTTGAGTAATGTATAATGAATCAGTTCATCAATTTCTAAATGTTGCTTTGGCTAATGGCTTTCTATGGAGTCTCTGTACAATGAGAAATTCCTATGCAGGCCTCTCTAGCCTCATTATTTCTCCAAAGTATGTCTCATGGAACACTAGTTCTACAAGAGGCTTTACAAAGGGGTTCCAGGAACAAAAAAATTTGAGAAGTACTGCATACTCTAAATCAGTGCTTCTCAAAATTTAATGTGCATACAAATAAACTGAGGGTCTTGTTACATGCCTATTCTGACTTGGAAGGTCTGGGGTGGGGCCTAAGATTCTGCATTTCTATCAAGCTCCCAGGTGATCCTGATGCTGTTAATCCTCAGACCACACTTTGAGTAGTAAGGCTCTAAATAAATGTCCTCTTGGAGATTTATGATTCTCACTAGCATATTAAGGGATCTGCAAAATCCTGTAGTAAAGTTGAGCTTGTCTAACCCAGCATTAACCAAACTCATTTGTAAAACAGAAACCTTCCCCCCCCACACACACAGGGTACCTATTAATCCCTCACAATAAGGGTACCATGAAAGCCAATTTGGGAAATGCCGCTCAAGCTACTACTACTCTACCTGGAGTGACTTCGCATCATCTGTGAAGTGTACATTTTGGGTCATGGCCCTAGGCCTCATCTACAGCTAGTTAATAGCCCCTCAGAGACGCAAGTATGCCAGGGCCATGAATTGCCGTTGGTTTTCAAGCCTGATGACAGCAAAACACCATAGAACTCTATTTACCATTGTGCCATACTCACTACTTTCCAAAGTGCTTTACAAGCTTAATGTGGTTTGAGCCGAGATAAAAGCAGGGAAAAGTGAAGCAATTTGGAGCAGAGAGGAACTGGCATTTTCGAAAGAGGAATGAAATGACATGATGAGCAAATGACACTGACACTAGACAGGAGGTAAGGGACTCAGGGGTTAGCTGGGGCGAAAAGGAGAGAGAAGGCATCACTAGCAAGAGATGCCAGCAGGCAGGGTGTCCTGGAGGTATAATGAAGGAGAATATATACTCTATACAGTCCTAGCTTATAGACTAAGGAGGAAGAAAACATGAAGAGTCATCTTGTTTGCCTGGCTTCCGCCTATGCAAGTCTCAGATGCTGTAGTTTCCTAAAGTTCTGCTGTACAAATTGTTTGGCCAGGGAGTACTCTCTAGGCCAGATTTCTTATTCCCATGGCATTGGCTGCCAGATGGAAAGGGGCTGAACTGTCAGTTCATGCAGGGGGGCACCTGCTCAGACCATGGTGGCCCACCATTCCAGCCTTCCAGCCCAGTCAGCAGATGAGTCCGAGAGAGCTCTCCAATGATCAGAAGCCAGCGGCAGACAGTACTCCCAAAATGAGAAAAAGGGAGAGATGGAACCATCTCTGCAGGCAGAACCCCTGATATGGGAGACAGTACTGCATAGGAGTTAGATGAACCTGGGACACACTCTAGCTCTGCTACTCACTAGCTGTGAGATCATGGGGTATGTTACTTAACCTCTTTAAACCTTACTTCCCTCCCTCTCTAAAATAGGGCTAAGAATAGTATCTATCTCATAGCAATATGATGAGGAATTATTAGGGTAATTCTTGTAAAAGGTTTAGGATAATGCCTGACACATAATAAGAACTCAATAAATGTTAGCTGCTATTCATAGTAGTAGTATCATTATTAAGAGCATTTTAGTGCAATGTTTGGCACAAAGAAAATGCCTGACAAATGGTAGCTGATACGATGACAATGACCATGAGGACAGTGATGATGCTCTTGTTACTAACAACGAGGGAGCTTGCTTTCCCTCAGCTCTGCTTCGGAGGTTGGTATCAGGAGTGTTACGGATTGAGTTCCCCCAAAATGTGTGTTGTAAATCTTAACCCCTATACCTGTGGATGTTTAATCACATTTGGGAATAGGTTTCCTTTGTTATGTTAATGAGGTCATATCTTGTAGGGTGTGTCTTAAACCAATCACTTTTGAGATATAAAAGAGCAGACCAGGCACAGAAGCAAGGGAGCATAGACAGGGTTAAGATAGATGTCACGCCACATGAAGATCGCCAAGGAACCAAGGAACAGAGGCTGAAAAGAGGCAAGGACCTTCCCCCAGAGCCGACAGAGAAAGAAAGCCTTCCCCTACAGCCGGCACCCTGAATTCAGACTTCTAGCCTCCTAACCCATGAGAAAATAAATTTGTTCGTTAAAGCCACCCACTTGTGGTATTTCTGTTATAGCAGCACTAGATGACTAAGACAAGGAGGTAATGTGCTTTGAAAGGCTTTGGAGTCAGATAGTCTTGAGTTTGAATCTTGACTCAGATACTTAATAGTAGATGATCAGATTCTCCAATTGTAAAATGGGGCAGGTAATACTTCCTACCTCACTGCTGTGAGGATGAAATGAGATGATGCATGCAAAGTAGCAAGCCCAGCGCCCAGCTGATTGTAAACACTCGACAGCTGCTAGCTAGCTAGTGATCCAGCATCCAAGAACTTAAGAGAGATCTGGGAAGGAAAGTTTCAGGGGTAAAGGTGCCCTCACAATCCAGTTTGAGAATCATGCACAGGCCCATAAAAAGCTTATATTCACATCACCTACCTTTTCACACACACATGGAAATAACGTGTTCAGGCCCATATACAGAAGCATGCCTGTTTGCTGAGGAGAATTTTCAGTGCAAATCTTTCTTGGAAGGAGTACAGCCAGAATGCTCCTTAGAAGCAAGGATGGCGAGACTACGTCTCACATACTTTGGACATGTTATCAGGAGAGATCAATCCCTGGAGAAGTACATCATGCTTGGTAAAGTAGAGGGTCAGTAAAAACGAGGAAGACCCTCAGCAAGATGGATTGACACAGTGGCTGCAACAAAGGGCTCAAACATAACAATAATAGTGAGGATGGTGCAGGACCAGGCTGTGTTTGTTCTGTTGTACGTAGGGTCGCTATGAGTCAGAAGCAACTTGATGGCACCTAACAACAGTGATTCTTGATTCAGAGCTTAAAGTGTTTTGTTTTACACATAGTACCTTTTAGCTCAAGAAGAGAAGTTCAAGAAAGATATTAATAAAACCCACTAGACTGCAAGCACCGGACATGCAGGTTTGTGTCACCATCAAATCCAAGGCACGTAGCCCAGCGGCTGGCATATAATGGCACACAAGAAATATTTGTCGAATAAACTGTCACTTTTTCATCTCAGAGTATTGTTTTGTAGTAATAATATCTTTATTTTAGGTCACGAATCAAGGACATTTTTCTCTGCATTGGGAAAGTCCTATCAGTCCTCAAATGGACCAAATTTGAATATTAGCCATAAGAGATAGACAACCACAAGGACACAAAGACTCCCTCAAGTAGATACACAGACAGTTACTCTCCAAATGCTGTGCCAATTTGGGGCCTCCCCTGCAAGATCTGGGCCCTGCTTCTTTGGATGGAAATAGCAGAGCATGGGACTGTGATTGTTTTCAGAGCCAGTAGAGAAATAAGGATGAGGCAATTCAGGGTCCTTGTAAAGACCATGTGGAACTGGGGCGAAAATGTAATTGCCTCACTAGCTGGCACCAGGATTCCTCTTAGAGAGGGAACCAGGACTGTCTGTAGGAAAAGATTTTGATAAGCTGCTTGCCTTGACGGCTTGGGTAGGCAGGAGCCAAGGCAACTGAGGAGAGAGCTTAACGCTGTGTGGTAAAAATGAACAGGACTTTGGGGCTATGGGAGAGCAGAGAAGAGAGGAGTGGACAGAGGAGGAAGGGAAACTGAGCAACATGATGGGAGACTGCAGCCTGACCGAGCAAAAGACCAAAGGACTTCTTAGATTCAGGGATTCCTAATGTTACATTTTAAGTTGTTTGTACTACTGCAAGGTAAATCCTTCTGTTTCCCTAAATACTTTGATGCATTTTCTTGGGTGAATGGTTATTTGGCTGGGATTAAGGAACAGCAAAGGAGCCCTGGTGGCACAGTGGTTAAGAGGTTGGCTGCTAACCGAAAGGCCAGCGGGTCGAACCCACCAGCCACTCCATGGGAAAGAGACATGGCAGTCTGCTTCTGCAAAGATTAAATCCGAACCAAACCCGTTGCCGTCAGGTTGATTCCGACTCTTAGTGACCCTACAGAACAGAGTAGAACTGCCCCATAGGGTTTCCAAGGAGCAGCTGGTGGATTTGAACTGCCAACCTTTTGGTTAGCAGCCAAGCTCTTAACCATGAGGCAGTTCTACCCTGTCCTATAGGGTCACTGCGAGTTGAAATCAACTCAATGGCAACGATTTTTTTTTTTTAAGTAAGAGGGCAAGGTTCCACATTTTGGTTGACATGAAAAGATACAAGGGGAACATCTCATCAGTTCTTCTTCTTTTTTTTTAAATTTTGTGTCAATACACACAAAACATTCATCCATTCATAATTTCTACACGTACAATTTAATGACATTGGTTACATACTTCACACTGTGTCACCATTCTCACTACCTCTACCCATACTGTTTCATCACCATTAATTCAGACTCTTTGCTTCTTAAAATTAAGTTTTCATCTTTGCTTTAGATTAACTGTTGTCAATCTGAACTCATATAGATACTTTTTTATAAGGATGCAATGCTCAAGGCAAACATTCTTTATTAACTGAGCTAAACTGTTGTTTAGTTTAATGATGGCTTCATGGGAGTAGTTTTGGTTCAAGTAAACCAGCGGTCCTTAACTCTGGCTGCATGTTTAGAATCACCTGGGGAACTGTTAAAAAAACAGAAATACTCCTGGGTCCTCCTCCCCTCAGAGATTCTAATTTAATTGGTCTGGGGTGGCGCCTGGCATCCATATTTTCTAGAGGCTTCCCCAAGTAATTCTAACATGTGGCCATGGTTTAGAGCCACGGACCTAGATGGAACTCCTTCTGGAGAACCATGGGCTTGGAGCCCGGGGGGTGGGGAGGAGGACTATAAGCATGGAAGCCGTCCCTGGGCATTCAGAGATCTGGGAGGGCACTGGATTTTGCACAATCCATGGCTAAGGATTTGAAGGCTTCTTATCTAGGTTTTAAAGGCAGGGGAGACCATGTGGTCATCGACATTATAGGAAAAACTGACGCCATTTGTCTTTAATTTTCCTCTCAGCTGTCCAGTTGTTCCTCCCCACCTCGCCAAATATGGCTCCCACCTCAGCTTACCCATTATGCTTCACCATGCTGCAAACATATCCTCTCTCCTTCCCATAAAACATCATTTTCCTGGATCCCATTTTTTTAGGAACTTGCTCTTTGACAGGTAAAAGCCAGTGAATCTGATGCATGAAAACTTCTCAGATAAAAAATGTACATTTGTATAAGGGTCTTTAGGGGACAATGCTTTGACCCAAAGCAATAATTTTCAAGGGTCACAGCAAAGCGTGGAGAAAATATTCTGTGATTAGAAGGGAACTGTGGCAGCCCTCCAAACTCACCATGTAGGTAGCTACCTACTCATGGAGCTGACACTGGATAGCCACATCTGAGGAATATCTGGAACAGCTGGGAACATTCTTCAGAGGTCACTGGCCCCAGCCCCACGAGGCTCTTCTCACATTCAGCCACGAGTTTCTTTCTCCCCACTACTCCACAGTCCCTCCTAGCTCTTTACCCCTCCAGCCTTTCATGTAGCCCGGAATAAAATAAGCCTCACAGGCCAAGCTACCCTGTTAAAAGCTCACTCCATCATGGATGAGGCAGGAGTCAGCATTTTAGCAGCAGTTTAGCTGCAGCCAGAGAAGGCAAAGGCACAGAACGGCAGATTGCAGGTGCCAATTCCCTGGTTTTTATAGGCCCAGGCCAGAAGGATAGATCATCCTGTCACGCCTCCTAAGGCTAAATGTGACAAATGAGTGCTTTTCTTTGGGAAAACCACTAAGCAAGACAGAACCAAGAAGGAATAGTTCTCTTTTCCTTACCCGCCCCTATCCACTTTTAAGGGAGGTGAGAGAAAGATAAGGCTCCGAAGAGCCTGAGGCTTTAGAGGCAACCAACCAGCTGGTGGCCACAACTCTCCTGAGAACTTACTCAGGGGTGGGAGCTTGAATTGAGCAGACCGGAAATTCAAAATCAAAAGGAAATCTATTCATTTGCTGAACCTTGCACAGAACTCAGATTCTTTTCTTACTGAACACAGAACCAAGGTGCTTTTTAAAATCTAGCAAACCATTTAAACTCAGGACAGAACACACATATTTTCTAACATTACTCAACAAAAGCTAAACATCTGCTATAGCTGAACAAGATTTAGTTCAGCCCAGGATCCTTCTTAGTAGCTGAGAGATACTTGTTTGGGAACTCTCTCCTCTGCCTCAGCATTTCCCCCTTCCCCACCCCATCTTCCCCCCAGAAAGGAAATCCAGACCAATGAGATCCTGTAGTGGGGCCCTTGCAAAGACCCACACAGTCCTGCACCAGATTCCTGAAGAAGAATTGCCTCACCAGTAGGGGAACCCAAGCTCCATGCACAAGAAGCTCAGTCCCATTCCTGAGTGCCTTCCCCTTTCCTCCTCCCTCACCAAATTACTTTGTTGGCTTAGCCCACTGGCGTGACTAAATTGGAACATTCTTCCAGGGTATATGGTTCTTTCCAAGAGAGTTCAAAAGAACCAGGAAGCAGACATTTCTGACTGAGAGCAAACTGAATCTGGGGTTCACTCTTTATATAACTCTCACATTTTGGCATGGCCAGATCTTCAGTCTTCACAATTAGCTCATCTTATCCTCTGGGATTACCAACCACCTCTGGGTGGCTGACTAAACTGTTAGAAGTCCTGGAGGTGAAGAGTGGTAGGCACTGGGAAAACCAGCACCTTCTATTCCCCTGAGAGGCAGCAGAGAGACTACTGCTGGACACTACAAAGCTTGGCTGCTTGTCCAGTATCCATTCGGAGTTGGAGTTGCTCTAGTCTGCACACTCCGCAGAGGACCCTGTGTTACTGGACTTCTCTGTCTGTGCTTGGCCACCCCTCCATGTGTATCCTAGCCTTCTTCCCTGGCCCTGGTCCTGGTTCTAAGACCCAGGGCCTGAACTGCCACTCGTCCCTCTTTTCCCCTGCTCCTCCTGGCCAGGACCCACACCAAGCTCCCCTCCCCCTTGCCCCAGGGGAGCCAGCTGGAGCCAGGGATGACTCAGCCTGTCAGGGCAGGAGACTGATGGCAGGCCCTCTGCTTTCTTTCCCCGCCCCTTCTTCTACAGTCTGGCTCCTTCCAGCTCTGGGATTTGGGGAGGAGGAAGGAGGTCGAGAGGGAGAATGCTTAGCTATTGCATTCACATTCTTTATTCAAGGGCTTTTGCTAGTCCTCACTTGAAGGGGCTCAGCTGAGAAGACACTGGCCTCTCTTCAGAGTGAAGAGGTTTAGGAAGTGCAGCTCCCTCGCTATTGCCTCCTCCCTGGCTGGTCCAGTGCTGGTCTTGACCTGAGGCCCCTTTCTTCCCCAGCAGTGCTCTACTGGGCAGTTTGCTTCAGGCCCATCTGGTACCATAAGCCCCTCACCTCTGGGAGAGTCTAGTGAGCTCATTTGGAAGCCTTGGGCCTGTGCTGGCAAGGTGGGGGGCTTGGAGCATAGCCAGAAGGAACTATTCTGATCCCAAGAACCAGTCTGCCCCCTATCCCCTCACATCACACAGGTTTCCACACCCTGTTCCTGGCCCTGCCACAGCTCCTACCCTGCAGCCAAGGAAGGATAGGGTGGGTGTCAACTGGGGTCTTAACATAGCACTAGGTAGACACGACAACACTCTCCAACTGAGAGCCCTCTAATACTGTTGTCCTCCCAGCCCACCCCAAATGTATGTTCTTTTGCAGTGAAAAGTCCCAGTGGGAGGCCTCCATCCAGATAGGCAGGCAGGGGGCAAGAACCACCCTCTTTCCCTGACCCCCCCCCCCAATAAGGCCACACAGGCCTAAGGGATGAGTTCTGGCTTTGACAGCTGACTATAGAGGGGCAGCTGGGAGGGCAGGGCACAGAAAATAGGGGACACAGCAGAGTCATGATTCAGACAAATAGTTGGCACCGGGCTACCAGGAAGGGAATGGGCATCCAAGATGTGACAGCAGAGCCAAACAGGTGGGCCAAGCACAGGGGCAGAAAATCCAGGACGGGGAGAGCTCAGAAACCTAGGTGTCATCATGGAGGTGGGGCCTCAGGCCCCAAGAGGTTTGCCTGACTGGATTTCCTGCCTTTGCGCTCAGAGGGTGGTTGGCAAGAGCAAAAAGCCTAGGCCTAGGACCAGGGGGTACACAGGGATGGGGAGAGCCTCGTGGGGAACTTAGAAGCCTAGGGATGGTTTGCCACAAGGCACAGGGACCCATGGCTGGTGGCAGCCGGAGCCAGAAGTAGTCCATTCAGTGCCTTTGTGTAAATTGGAAAAAGCTATGCCCTCTGGGTGGACAAAGCCCCGTGAACAGGGGTGATGGGATGTACCCCTTCATCCAGGCAGACTTAGCCATGTACCAGGACACATGGTTGGGGAAGCAGAGCATGGGCTGGATTTCTGCTCCTACTTATCTTAACTCTTGACCAAGTACCTTTATGGAGTTCACAACCTATACAACTCTATATGGTAGCCCTGAATGCAGCAAATAACTTCTCTCCTCCTTCATACTGAGGCTCAGGGAGAATGAGCTGCTGAAGCCTTGCCGGCATCCCATCCTCATTGGTTCAGAAACACGGAAAGGGCTGGGTTTATGGGTAGGGATTATCCCTATTTCATTTGTTTGCATTTTAGTCTATTATGAAAGTAATACATATGTCTTTTGCATCCTCCAACCTCTCCCTTGGGCTCCTCTCCCCAAGAACCCCCACTTAACTGCTCTGCCCAATAGTATTGATACTCCTATTCAAGCAAACTCATGCTTCACTCTAAAACGAAAGCTAAGCTATCCTACTGTGATAGTGATCCTCAGTTTCCCTATTAGTACACTGGAGACAGATTACGGTTGCTTCTTGTTCTGAGGTTCTGTGACTTTGAAAAGCCTATACTACTCTGAAGGAGCAGGGTTGCACAGTGGTTAAGCACTTGGCTGCTAACTGAAAGGTTGGCAGTTTGAACCCACCAGCCGCTCTGTGGGAGAAAAGACGTGGCAGTCTGCTTCCATAAAGGTTATAGCCTTGGAAACCCTATGGGGCAGTTCTACTTTGTCCTATAGGGTTGCTATGAGTTGGAATCGACTCAACGGCAATGGGTTTTATAAATACACACACACACACACACACACACACACAGACAGACAAACACATACACACTACTTTGAGGAGTCCCCAAGTGGTGCAAACAGTAAGTTGGAGGTTTGAGTCCACCCAGAGGGGCCTTGGAAAAAAGACCTGGTGATCTATTTCTGAGAAATCAGCCACTGAAAACTCTATGAAGCACAGTTCTACTCTGACACACATGGGGTCGCCATGAGTCACAATCACCTGACGGCACCTGGTTATACTACACCTGCCCTAAGGTTTGCTCTCTGGCTCCTGTTTCAGCAACCCAACAAAGGATCTTGTGATTCTGGAATTTGGGGTAGTTAAAACATGGGCCCCAGGGCAGAACCTGGTGACCCTTTTGCTCAGGGTCACAGGTAAGAGGAGTTCAGCCAGGTCTGGTCTCAGATGGAGGCCGAGGGAGATGACCAAGTCTGTAGTCAGCCAGCGGCTACCTACTAACAAGCACTTCACTGACATTATCTTCATTTCAGAATGGCCTTTCCAGTAAACTTCGGCTGACAAAGGAGAGGGAGGGGGAGTGGGCTGGAGAGAGAGCAAGGAGCTACTGGAGCTTGGCCTATCTCCAGAGCATGGCCACCTTGCTGTGGTCAGACAGGGAGGGAGGAGGGGGAGGCCTTTGACAAGACTGGGTTTCAGTCAGTGCCACCTTGCAAAGATGTTTGAGAGAAAAAGAACTCTCGGCTCTTGGGGTTTTTGCTTGCCAGCACAATATGTGTTGCGATTTATAAAAAGGACTGCACTAGGATTCAGGGGATCTACCTGTACTCGTGGAGCCCTGGTGGCACAATAGTTAAGAGTTTGGCTGCTAATCAAAAGGTCAGCAGTTCAAATCTACCAGCTGCTCCTTGGAAACCCTATGGGGCAGTTCTACTCGTTGCCGTCGAGTCGATTCCGACTCACATGGACCCTATGGGACAGAGTAGAGCTGCCCCATTCCAAGACTGCAATCTTGATGAAAGCAGACTGCCACATCTTTCTCCTATGGAGCAGCTGATGGGTTTGAACTGCCGATCTTTCGGTGAGCACTTAACCAACTGTACCAGCAGGGCTGCTTTCAGGGGCTCTACCTGGACTAATTAGCTGGGTAGCCTTGGGTAAGCCCTTTCCCCTCACTGGGTCTCAGTCTTCTTATCTGAAAAATCATGAAGGGAATTGAGCTATTCTATTCAATCTCCCACCTGCATTCCCTTGTTAGGACTATACTGCATCAGTCCTTGTGCACAGCCTGATTTTGTTTAGACCCAGACTCAATTCTTTTGGAACATGGCTATCAAACATGACTTGAAGGAGATCTAATTTTCAAGAGACCGAGGCCCCAAAGTTTCAGGAGATGAAGTGAGAGCTCACCAAGGACTCATTCTGGCCACCTCTTTTCCAGACCAGTTTCCTCGCCTCCCAGTAGGCCCCACTACTTGTTCAAGCTTGCTTGCTCTCTCTCGTGCTCGCTCACGCTCTCTCTCTCTCTATCTCTTGCTAGCTCGCTTGCTCCATTCTTTTGGTGGCATTTATCCTTTATGGTGATTAATGCAGACACCAAGCAAATGCTGGCCAATTAAGTCCCTGTCCCTTTCCCTTGTGCACTTGGGGTGGGGAGGGTGGGGGGAGGGGGTGTTTCTAAAGCCTTTCTGTCTGCTGAGGAGGGATGAGGCCAAGGTGGGGCTGAAGCTGGGCAGGTCTTAAACAAAGGAATAGCAGGGACAAATTGATCCCTACAAATTATAGCTCATCACATGGCTGGAGGGTAGGACTCCAACCATTAGGCTCTGTTTGTTGAGTTCTGAACTGACCCTTCAGGCCCTGCCAGCAGTGAGATGGATGGCACCTTCATACTCCAGGCAAGAACAACTGGGGAGTCCCTGCACTGAGCCAGATCCTCCCTATCCCTCTCATCAGCAAAGGCTCAAATTGCCAACAGAACCCACATAGGTAGGGCCAGGTGACTGGGTCACAGGCCTTCCCCTTTGACATCTCCTCTAACCAAACTTTGGACCCTCAAGCCCTTATGGATCACCTTTCAGAGAGCCCTTCTAACCTCTGCCTAGAGGATGTACAGTTTGATGGGATTTCAAGAGTGAAGTTGGGTGCCACAAAGCTAACCAAATGAACTGATGAGAGTTCCAGCAACTTCCATTTCTTGGCTTCATTCAATCATGAGGACTCACAAGCATCACCATGGCCAATAGGAGATGTAAGGCATAATCTGAACAGGCAGCCTCCCAGTAACTCAGAAGCCTCGTGATATCCTCAACTATGAGCTGTATTATATTGCAACCTAAGTACCTGTCATGTAATCACCCACCCCAAATAACAGGTAGAGTATGCATCTGGCTCAACTCTGCCATCTTACCTGTTAACTGACCAACTCCACCCAACCACACAACAACCCATTCATTGCCTCCTCTCCATCACTCTCTTCCAACCTTCCACATGCTCTTGGGGCCTCTGACTCATCTCTGGTACAATCTTTGGCTGTTACAGATAACCAGGTGCCCATTTATCCAAAGCCTGGTCACATTAAGAGTTTCTTATAATTCTCTACTTTTTATTATGAACATTTTCAAATACACAAAGCTGCTAAAGTAGCCTTAAGAACAATACAATAATCACCTCTGTATTCATCACCTAGATTCAACATTTATTAACATTTTGCCATTTTTGCTTTATCTACCTTGCTGTGTGTACACATATATAAAACACTGTACCATTTTAAAATTTCAACCATCATGTCACTTCAACCCTAAACACTTCATCATTTATCTCCTAAAAATTAGAACATTCTCCTACATAATCACAACGTCATTCTCACACCTGAGAAAACTAACAACCGTTCACTGTCCAGTTGTAAGGGTCTTCTTAAATAAATAAAGGTTTCTACATTTAAAATGAGGGGAAGGAGTCACATATGGTCATTTCATAAACTATGAAGTGCTATATAAATGTGAAGCATTCATAATCTTAATAGAGGACCTCTAAAGTTTGTTACAGCTCTAAAATTCCATTAGTGTTTATGATTTTTCCAAAGGGCTCTGCTTCCAGATCAGCTGATGTGGCCAGAGGTCCCCTTTCCGCCCCTCCCCAGCTCCATAAGACAGGGAGACAATCCCTACAGGTGGAGGCAAAGGCCTTAATACCAGCCCAGCCTCCTCTACCCTCAGGGGTGATGGCAATAAACAAAAGCATCAAATGAATCCATACCAATCCCATCACTGTGGCTCCACAAAGCAAGCCTTCAAACCACTTTGTTGAACCCCTGCTGATAATTTGCATTTCTAACAAGGTCCCGGGAAGTTATACATAAGAATCACCCAGGGATCTTGTTAAAATGTAGATTCCGATTGAGTGTATCTGGGGTGGAAATGCAAATTCTCAGCAGGGAAATTGTTAGAAATGCAAATTCTCAGGAGGGGTTCGAACCAAAACGAACTGGTTCAAAGCCCTGCCACAAAGTAGTATAAAGGCCATTAAGCAGGTTCTCCAGGCAGGAAACACGGGAAACACGAAAGGAGCCTTAAGTACTTGGCCACAGCCAAAGGGGACTTCATGCAGCAAGCAGACTTGGCCATTGGCACAGGCGAGCGACAGGTACTGAAGAATTCAGTGGGGTGCTAAGGAGCCCTTACCTTGGTGACTGCCCCCACTCCAATCCCAAGCCAGGTTCTCCTCTCTGTTAGCTTGGCACGGAGCACAAGGCCCTCCAGTATTTGAGTTCCTTAGTCTCTGTATTTGTCTCTGCCTCCGTGTATCTGCAGACAGTCACCAATCACTTGCGTTTTTGTCTGCTTTTTCCTCAGCCATCTTAACAATCAATTTCTTTATGACTGCATGGTTCGGCTTTACAGTCGAGCTAAATCAGGCACTGAGTCAAACATTTTCTTTTTCTTTATTTATACTGTGTCTTGTTTCAGAAAGGATTTAAAATGAGGAGACAAACATTTAGCAAACACCCTGGACCAGATGCTCAAAACTGTGCTAGATGTTGTGGGAAACGCAAGAGAGAACACATGGTTTTTTTGTTTTTGTTTTTTTTTTTTTACCCTCAGTTGAGTTTACAATTCATTCAGGGAGACAAGACTCTCATAGGAGGCAACCAAATCACTCAGCACTGGCTGGAAACTGGGAGCCAGGATACCTGGGTTCTACACCCAGCTCTGCCACTAAGCGGCTATGTGACCTTGGAAAGCTCACCTCACCCCTCTGGGCCTTAGTTTCCTTACCGGTAAAATGATGGGGCTGTGTCTATAGGTATAAGTATACATGTAAGTGCGAGCACAGAGATGGAGCTTAAAACCAAAAAAAAACCCATTGCCGTCGAGTCAATTCCAACTCATAGTGACCCTATAGGACAGAGTAGAACTGCCCTATAGGGTTTCCAAGACTGTAATCTTTACAGAAGCAGACTGCCACAGCTTTCTCCCGTGGAGTGGCTAGTGGGTTATGAACCACCGACCTTCTTCGGTTAGCAGCCAAGCACTTAACCACTGTGCCACCAGGGCTCCCTCCGACAGAGACTCTTAACATTGGTTTTCTGAGGGAATGGGATTAGAGGGGCATGAGAGGGAGATTAACTTTTTTAAAAAAACCTTTCTGTATTTTTTTACTTGTTATAATGATCATGTACTACTTTTGTAGTTAAATAAATTTAGCATTTACAAATGTGGTTGGATGGACCTAGCTGAATTCTGTTTTAGCTCTAAGCATGGTCTATGATTATCTGTGATTCAGACAATACTGATTCTTTTGAGTTGGGAGAAGGGAAAGCTCACTGAAGGCTTCTATAGCCAGGGAGGCTTCCAGGAGGAGGTGAGGCTGCAGGCAGGTCTTGAAGGACTGGCAGAGACAAGGAAAGGGCATCCCTGGTACGAGGTGGAGATGAGCAATAAACTGGCTGAGACCATAATAGGGGCTGGAGGCCAGCAATGAGAATAACTCTTTCCCAAGGCCCAGATGCATCCTAGGTTGAGGGGCATCCTAGGCTGGGGAGGGAGCCTGAGAGCAGGAACAGCTCAGCTCAGTCTCCCCTCCACAGGGTGCACCCCCAGGCACACCTGACATTGCAGCAGCTGCAGAATCTGAGCATCAGAACGTCTGGAGGCCCCAGCCTGGTGCTCCTGGATCACGGAGTAAGCATAACACTTGGGTATTAGCTAATCAATCTCGTAAATTCATCTCCCTTTTACTGGGATCTGTCAGGAAGCTGATTAAATGCTGTGCGAGTGGGATTTGGCTCAGATGCTAGCTGGGAGCTTGGGGCTGAAGTTTCTCAATGTTCAGCTCATGCATAAAATTCATAGTTTATCATTACCCAGACTTGCTTCTCTAGAACTATCCAGATGGGACTATTTCTATATGACAGTCCTATCCTGGGTGAGCCAGTTGCCTGGCCTCTCCCTCCACAGTTCTTTCTGCAGGAGGTGCTTCCCAGCCCCCACCAGCTCAGCCTGCAGAATCACGGAGCCATGCAGGTGCCAACAGCCCTGGGGCACCCAGCTGGCTCTTCCTCTTTCCCGGGGCCCTGAAGGGATTCCCTGGGGCAAGCCCAGCACCCTATACTTCCAGTATGTTCAGGCAAAATTGGGAAGTAGGCTGTTTGTCCTTGAGGAGAGACACATATGCCACCACCACTACCACCACCCTGCCCAGTCCCTGGCTAGATGCCCTCTGATTGTGCTTCTAGTTTTTGTGCCCCACTCATGTATGCTCTCCTCTGTCAAGGCCCCCAAGCTCCTCCAAGTCACCTAGGCCTGGAATCCTACCCCGGAAGCCAACCCTCAGCCTAACCAAGTGAGGTAATGCCAGCTAATGGGTAGATGGAGAAGGGCTGGAGAAGGGAATTAGCAGAGACTACAAACTTCTGCTTTTTCCTCTCTGCCTCCTTTCCCCACATCTGCTCAGAATAGAGTGGTTTGACTTTTCTCCTGCATATTGCCTGATTTAGGACCGTCTGGCCTTAGTGTGGAGTCCTTGGGTAGCAAACAGTTAACTCACTTGACTGCTAACCGAAAGGCTGGATGTTTGAGTCCATCCAGAGGTGCCCTGGAAGAAAGGCCTGGCAATCTACCTCTGAAAAATCGACCACTGAAAACCCTATGGAGCATAGTTGTACTCTGACACATGGGGTCACCATGAATCAGAGTCGACTTGATGCAACCGGAAAGAAAAGGCTTTCGTGTCCTCACCTGTAAGGTCTGTTCCAGCTTTAATATTCTCATCACCAAGATTCCGCATATAACTCCAGCCATCACAATGGGATTAAAAATCTTGTGTTCATTTCTACTGTGTTCCTCAGCTTCTGGGTGGTGTTGTTGTTGTGTGCTATCAAGTTGATTCTGACTCATAGCAACCCCATGTGACAGAGTAGAACTGCGTCACAGGGTTTCCTAGGCTGTAATCTTTATGGGAGCAGATGGCCAGGTCTTTTCTCCTGCAAAGCGGCTGGTGGGTTTGAGCCACCGACCTTTCGGTTAGCAGCCGAGCGCTTAACTATTACGCTACCAGGACTCCTTAGCTTCTGGGTAGCCCCCAAAGAATAATGATATTAGGAACAGCAGCTACCATTTACTGAATGCCAGGCACTGTGGTATTCCAGAAGTCTGAAAGCAAGGATCATGCCTGCATCTGCAGCCTGGTCCAGTGGTAGAGTGACAAAGGCATAATAACACTGGCACCATTAGCAAACATGACTAAGCATCGAGGAGATGCTTGCTACTGAACTTGTAGCTAAGGCATGTGAATGGTTTGGGCTGGACACAGTATGTCCTCAGGGGTTAACATTCTTTTGAGGAATTGGGACAAATGGTTAACTTTCAGCCAAAAAACTCCCAACTTATCCGATCCATCAATTAATCATATACATTTTTTTTCTTCACTTAGCATTTAGAGAAAGAAGCAAAAGATAATAAAATGAGCCTAATGAAAGCAGAAATAATTAAAGTTAGGGAATGGTCTGGGTTCGGTACACATTTTCACCTATACTTCCTCCATCTTATAAAACTATCGCCACTCTGTTTTACAGATGAGGAAATTGAGACTCAGAAACGATAAGCCACTGCCCGAAGTCACACAGCTAGTAGGTGGCTGCAATGGCAGTGGAACCCATGTTCTACAAGTCCTAGAATTCAGTGTTCTGGTTGCCATATCCTACTATTTTCTTATGATCCTAAACATTAGGGCTATTTACAAAGCAAGGTCTTTAGTCATCAAACACAGAATCCATTTTCACTGGGCCTTACATTCTAAGGCAACAAAGAGGCTTTGTACTTTAGAGATAATTTCAATGAATTGAAATTAAAACCCTCGATTAGCCCGAAAACTGTGTTATTATCTGTCCATTCCCAAATACTCTGGTCAACAGAGGTTTCGCTCCATCTATGGATAATTCTGTTTTAGGCATCTGGAAACAATAGCTGAGCTGACATTTCATTGGCTCAGAGATTCTTCTCAAACCAATGATTGCTTCCCCCTTTGGATGTTGTTGAGGAAACAGCAGCTCAGGCTAAGGTTGGGGCAGAGGCAAAACGAACTGCAGAAAACAAAAACACATTTCCATCCACGGCCACTCTTTCACAGAGCAGAGCAGACTTGAAGGTAGCTTAGGGAGGGAAGAGAGCTGGGGTTCAGGTAGCCTTCAAGGCCATGTGAAGACCCATTGACACCCAGACCCCCTACAGAGAGCATAATCTCTCTCTCTCTCTCTCTCTCTCTCTCACACACACACACACACACAAACACGATAAGGATTATCCATGAATATGTAACGCATCTGTATATCAAGAGAGAAAATGTTTCTCTCTGTGAACACATACATACACACACACATTCAGACACGTTCCATGTGCTCTACTCTGAATTCAGAGCTAATCCTACTCTCAGTGGAGGTAGGCCTGATAGTTCTCTAAAAGAAGATTCCAGAATACTCTTTTCGGACTCTCCCATACCTGGCCTTCATCTAGTCACTCTGTCCTCCTTGGAGCATAAAGCCTCCATCAACACCCCTACCCCCTATTCCCCTTAAGGGCAGTTTAACCTGTTGCCGCCTTAAACCCTTTTGCTTTTTTTCTCCTTTTCTTTACTTCCCATTGTCTGATTTCCTTTAATCTCATCTTCTCTGGGACACAGGAGACACTTTACAACTGTTGTTCATTAGTGGCAACGGTACCAAGGGGTAGCTTGGGGAGGGAGCAACCTTCCCCCATTAATCTCTAACAATCACCTGCCCTCCTGACAGCTACCCTCAATAAATACACAACCCAAGTAAAAACCACGTGCAAAGGCAGTTTCCAGACAAGCTCCCTAAACCCCCTACCAATCAGATTGTTGCCCCTAAATTCTTCCTATATGAAAATTATGGAGGCCACTACTACAGTATTTCTCTAGATTTTGCTCTGAGTTTGCCCTCCTTATCTTCCCCCTACTCCTTCATGTCTCTCAAACTCCTCTCTTCCTTAATTTCCTCTTCCCTTTCTCCTATTTTTTCTCTTAATCCCTATGTTTTTTCTTCTTTATCCTCTTTCCTCTTTTGACCTCTCAGACCTAGATATTTCTCACCTAGTCTCCCTCTAGGTCCCTGGGTGGTACAAATGGTTTATTCTCAACTACTAACCTAAAGGTTGTCTGTTCAAACCCACTCAGTGACACCACAGAAGAAAGGCCTGGCCATCTGCTTCTGTAAGGATTATAGCCAAGAAAACCCTATGGAGTAGTTCTACTCTGTAACACATGGGGTCGCCATGAGTTGGAACTGACTCGATGGGAACGGGTTTGGTTTTGGTTTTAGCCTACCTTTCTCCAGATTAAACCTCAATTCTGGAATCTTCTCTATTTCTAATCTCCTGCCTCCAACTCCAAGGGTTTCCAGCTCTACTTCTCTGCGGATATTGTAGATAAAAGAGAGGGCAAGTCTTCCTGAAGTTGTAAGGCCAGGGCAAGTTGTGGCCAGCACAGTTCCCCTGCCTTCCTGTTGCAGGGACCGGGGTTTCTCTTGGTCTAATGAGGAGAGGGTACCTGCATCCCTGGGGAGGATGACTGTACGTTCTCTGAGCTTAGCGTTTTGAACAGGTCCTCAAATACACACACCCACACCTGCTTCCCTGTTTCTTGGTTTCAGAAATGTGTTTCAAAAGGAAATTGGCCATTTGGTAGAAAAGTGTGTGTTGTGTTGGGGGGTGAGGGTGGGAGGCTGTCAGTACACAAATTAGAGCCTCTACTCCTGAGTCAGCCATGCGGATGTGGAGTAGGAACTTCACTGAAGAGTCAAATTTGCAGGGCTACAAGAGATTGTATGATCTGGACCGAAGCCTTCTTTCTGTCCCTGTAGCCAGCCTGTCACTGCTGTTTACTCCCATCACCTCATGAAGTCATGTTCACGGGCAACCAACTTTGGGGTAGGATAGAAAACGAACAGATTTTAGACCACGACAGATCTAGCTCTGCCACTCATTATTAGCTGTGTGTCCCTGAACAAGTCACGTGACCTCTCTGAGCCTCAGTTTCTTCTCATGTAAACCAGAGATCATTCCAGTGCCTAACCCATGTAAAGCCCTCGGCAAAAGAAGGCACTTAAGAGAGGGTTTCTGATTGGTCCTGTGCTGAGAGAGACAGGCCTCATTTGGGTCAGATCTCCTGGGTCAGAGCTGGGTATATAAGTAATAGCAGCTACCACTCACCGGTGCTTTACCTACATGAGCTCACTGACTCCTAATACCAGTCCTATAAACGAGGTACGATTTATCTGTCCTGTCTGGGTTTATCTCCACTTTGCAGAGGAGGAAACAGAAGCAATGAGAGGTAAAGCGACTTGCCCTAGGTCACAAAACTAGCAGGTGGTAGAGCCAGGATGGGAACACAGGACTGATACCTCAGACCCACCAGGCCCAAAGGAGCCCATGCAGCCTTTCTTTACTGTTAGACAAACTCACCACCCTGCAAAAGCGGCTTGGAGCTGACACGGCGGCAGTGGCCTGTGGGAGGCAGCCAAGGGCTAGCTCAGCAGAAATGACAAACCCTCCTGCTTCAGCCCCTTGTGTGAAGCTAAAATTAACAACTTTCCCAACTGCAAACAAATACAGTTGCTGAACCTGCATTCCCCTCTCCTGCTTCTGCTGCCACTGGGCTTCCTGGGCTTCTTCCCAGCTCCCTCCTCTTTCCATGGCCACGCCCATCAGGCTGTGCCTTGTGGGCAAGGGCAGGTGAGGCTGAGGCTGGCTCTGTCCTGAAGAATCTCTGTCCAATACCTCTGCCCAAATTTGGGCCTGGATCCAAGGGTCCTAGGACATTTGGCAACTCCAGATGTGGGTCAAACGCCTCCACGTAGTATTCACCCCTCCTTATGGTTCCTCTCTTTGACCTTTTGGTCCCCAACATCTTCGGCTACCACTAGGCCCAGTAACTGTTCTTACCCCCTAATTAGCCAGGGGATTCCAATTTTGCACTTCACTAGGGCCTATTCTTGGGCTTTTTACTTCCTACCATCAACACTTATCCATCTGTGGCATGCAGCCTATAAAATGGCCCCTACCTCAGACCCTTGGTATTCATACCCTTATGTAATCTCCTCCCCTTGAGTGTGGGCTGGACCTAGTGACTCACTTCTAATTAATAGAATATGGCAGAAGTGATAGGATATAACTTCCGAGACTGGTATTGTTGTTAGGTACCATCAAGTCGGTTCAGACTCATAGCAAGCCTATGTACAACAGAACCAAACTTTGGCCGGTCCTGCGCCATCCTCACAATCGTTGCTATGTTTGAGTCCACTGTTGCAGCCACTGTGTCAATCCATCTCGTCTAGGGTCTTCCTCTTTTTCGCTGACCCTCTACCTTACCAAGCATGATGTCCTTCTCCAGGGACTGGTCCCTCCTGATAACATGTCCAAAGTATGTGAGACAAAGTCTCGCCATCCTCGTTTCCAAGGGGCACTCTGGCTGTACCTCTTCCAAGAAAGACTTGTTGGTTCTTCCGGCAGTCCATGGTATATTCAGTGTTCTTTGCCAACACCATAATTCAAAGGCATCAATTCTTCTTCGGTCTTCCTTATTCATTGTCCAGATTTCATATGCATATTAGGTTTAAAAAAAAAACTGCGGCTTCTGCCTTGGGCTTTCTCTTTCTGTCTGTCTCATATCATGCTCAAAGAATCAAACGCCATGTTCTGAGCAGCCTAACGGAGAAGCCCATGTGGCATGGCAAGGAACCGAAATCCTCAGTCCCACAGCCTGTGAGGAACTGAAGCCCACCAACGACCACATGAGTGAGCTTGGAGGCAGATCCTTCAGCCCCAGCTGAGTCCTCAGATATCACAGCCCTGATCGACAACTTGCCTTTAACCTTGTGAGAGACCTTGAGCCAAATCCCTCAGCTAAGCTGTGCCCAGATTCCTGACCCACGGAAACTGTGAGATGATAAATGTTTGTTGTTTCAAATGGCTAAGTTTTGGGATAATTTGTTCCGCAGCAATAGATAACTAATATACCATCCTGTGTCACAGTCCCTCAAAGTTCCACTCTATCCTAGGTGACAATGGCAGATGACCTAATGATCAATTTTTTTTTTTAACTGCCAGCTAAGGGGATACTTCATTTAAGTTAAAAATGCTTGAGTCTCCAGATTGCCACTAAAGAACAGTGGGGATTTCAGATGCTGGTGGAAGGCTAATGGAAAAGATTATTGGGGCAGACAGACAACACTTACTTTGTAAACACTGGGTATGAGCCCAGGCAATGCTCACAGCTTCTTATAGTCTTCAGCTGATCAAACTGCCACCCAAAGAATCCAAGGTTAATGGAAGTATCCAGACTCTATCCCCTCATACCAGGACAGCTAAAGTTTACTGAGTACTAGTATCAGGCATTGTTCTAAGCACTTTACAATTATTAACTCATTTAATCCTCACACTAACCCCATGAGGTAGGTACTATTATTATTTCTATTCTACAGAGGAGGAAACTGAGGCACAGAGGAGTTAAGTAACTTGTTCAAATTCAGAGTCCATAAGTGGCAGAGCTTGGATTTAAACTAAGAAAGGCTGGCCTTGGAGCCCTTGCTCTTAATCATGTTACTCTAGGGGAACCCACATGTATTGGGCAGGAGATATTCTGGTTACCAAAAGGCACCAGGACCTTACCTTTCTTTCCTTCTTTCTTCCATTCATTTCCTTGCTCAAAAACCAACAACAGCTTCCCACTGCCTAGTGGATCAAGTCTAAAGTCCTCTTCATGACCCTTTTCATAACTGGCCCCACCCTACATATCCTTCTGTGTTCTCCACCACATAACTTCTACTTGTAGCCACATTAGTCCCCTGAATTCTCCCCACCCACAAGCTATCTTCCTGATTTTGTCCCACCTGGAAAGAGTTGGAATCGACTCGATAGGGCAACATTTTTTTTTGAAAGCCTCAATGTTTCTTGAAAACTAATAGGTGTGACATACAAAAGTGTTTTATAATCAGATCATCTGGAGTAATCCTGAAGACCCCTGCCCTTACAGTGGTCATCTCAGATTCCAGGGGGAAGACTATGAATTATCTACCCCAGTGGGGGTGTAGCTCTCAGTTTCACCAAAGCGAAGCCTGTGCTGCAAAGGTACTGGTCAAAGCTCTGTTCTGTGCACTTTACCCAGCCCAACCCCACTCCTCCTGAAAGCCTTCCCCAGGTCCTTTTGCCCACATGATTTCTCTGTGTCTGAAATCTGATGCCACTCTGAGCCACACAACGTGGATTGTTCTCAGGCCATTCCACTCTTAGCTCAAATGTCACCTCTTCAGAGAAGCCTTTCCTGACTGCCCTAGCTGAAGTAGCTCTCTGTTACTCTCCATCACAGCCCCTTGTTTCTGTCCTTTCTACCACTCATCAATACAAGTAATGCATATTTATTTGTTTACTTTTTAAACATGCACTCCCATTGAAATGTATGCTCCATTAGGGCAGGGATGTTGTCTGTCTTGTTCACCATTTTATTCTAAGCACCTAGAACATGGCCTGGCACATAGACCACCAGCTGTTGTGGAGTCGATTCCAACTCATGGCTGTCCCATGTATGCAGAATGGAACTGCACTCCATAGGCTTTTCAATGGCTGATTTTTGGAAGTAGATTGCCAGGCCTTTCTTCTGAGGCATGTCTTGGTGGACTCAAACCTCTCACCTTTTGGTTAGCAGCCAAGCACTTAACCATTTGTACCACTCAGGTATGCCTGGCACATAGGAGGTACTCAATAAATATCTATTGGTTGAATAAAAAAAGTGTTTTACCTGAAAGTTTTTTTTTTTTTTTTATTGTTTTTCCCTAGGTAGAGAACAAATTTCCTAAGGGCAAGGCCCATGTTATAGTCTTCAATTTTCTATGGCATGTAGCATAGCAACAGATACAAGTAAGTCTGGAGAACATACTTGTGGAGTAAAATTTTGGGGACATCTAAAGTTTCTTCATCCATTTAACCACACTACCCTGCCTAAGGAGTCCCTGGGTGGTGCAAATGGTTAACGCAATTGGCTGTTAACTGAAAGGTTGGAGGTTCAAGTCCACCCTAGAAAGGCCTGGTGATCTACTTCTGCAATACCAGCCATTGAAAACCCTACAGGGTACAGTTCTACTCTGACACACATGGAGGTCACCATGAATCAGAATCAACTGGACAACAACTGGCTGACCTTTCCTCACTGAGCTACCAGGGCAAGAGGAGGAGGAGGTGTGGTCTCCTTTACTGCACAAAGTTCTAGTCGTAAGCTTTCCAAAAGGGTGATCTGGGGCGACCTGAGGTGGGAATGGGGGATTTGGCAGGTTTTCTGCAGTTTCTGGCGAGTGGAGAGACTCTTTGTGGGGCAGAAGGTAGAGAGAGGTCAAAAGGAAAGATGGAAGGCAAAAGCTGCCTGGCAGGCAAAAGCTGAAGCCCATATATGTTGAAGAAAAGGAAATCTGGTTCTGGAGGAAGAGGGGGCATTTGGTATTGAAGCTGCAAGGTGGTCAGGACATTTGGAGGCTGCAAAGACACCTCTAGGAGCCTGTGTGTAAGTGGGAACTTGGACTACTACTGCAGGCCTCAGTGACCCTGGCGTGGGGGAGTGAAAGGAGAGAGAGAAAGCCTGGGCTCTCCATATCTAAAAATAGAAAGAATCTAGTGAGAGAGAGAGAAAAAATCCATTTCCTAACCTTAATGCAGTTAGGCGGTGGAATAAACTGCCTGGTGAGGAGGTTGAGTCACTGGCATCAGAGACATTCAGATGAAGCGAGATCAGATCCTGGCGGGGGGTTATCAGTACCAGCAAACCCTTCCCATCTGTGGGCAGTGAGGGAGGTGGTGGGAGTTCGAACGAATCTACTAAGAGGCCTTTTACAGGGTCAGTCCTCAGAGGCAACTACACATGCTTGTGCACACACGCACACACACTCACCCGCTTGCACCCTGCATGGAAGAAAGTTCCATCAACCCTGTTCCATCTTCCCATGGCTCGTTTGTTTCACTGATAATCAAAGGGTTATTGCACTACACAGCTTTTACCCCTTCTCCCTACTGACAGGTCACCCTGATGTACCCCTGCAATGGCCCATTCAGTCAGGAACGATTCAATAGCCTGTAGATTCACCTTCACACATGGAATGTGTGTACTTTCTCTAGATACACACTCTCTCTCTCTCATACACGTCTCTAAGCTAAGCCAATTTCAACAGGTATCAGCTGCACTCCTTCAGCCTCTTGTCCCGCTGATTCCCAGAGGGCATCCCCTGGCCTTCCTGACAATCAACTCCTCCTGGATTCTTTGGCAAAAGGTGGGAGTTTTCTTTGCCTCCAGAGGTGTCTATAGTAGAAGGGCCCAGTCCTACTCTGAGGGTCCAGAAAAAATACAGACTTGCCTCACATCATCCAGAAGAGGCCACGCGGGTTTCCTTGACTTTTTCCCTGCCCCATCCTCTCATTCCTCCCGTTAGCAGCCAACAACTCAAAAGCCTCCTCCTTCCCACTGAAAGGAAGAAGAAAGAACAAGATCCACAAGACCCCAGTGAAATGGATCAACTAGTAGACTGAGAAATCGAAAATGCGCCAGAGGCATGGGGAGGGAAATGGAGAGCAGCGGGCAGGGAATGAAAGTGGAAAGGCCCCAGCTGAGAAGCCAATGACCACAAATGGCCCTGCAGGGTCCTGGCCTGGCCAAAGCTGCTCCATTCTGCTCACTGTTGGCTCAGAGCCGAGAGCAGGGCTTCTACCAGGGCTGGCCAGTGGCAATACTGTGAGGTGTGGGGAGCTGGTCTCTGGTATCCTCTGTCTTGTTTTCATCTCCATTTTGAGGTCCCTTCTCCCAGACTCCAAGTGCTTTCTCCCTGTCCCAAGAGTCCTGTACAGTCTCCCTACAACAAAAGTCATCTGTCCCTGTCCCATTTCTGCAGAACCCTGGGTACATCAACTCATGACTGAAAGCTGCATTCTCCAAAGCTGTGTGGCTGCTAATAGGTTTTATTTGAGGAGGAAAAGAGGGGGATGATCTGTGGCCAAAATACATACTGGAAGCCTTAATTAGCAGGTTTCTATATTGCAGGACTTCTCAGAGCCTTTAATATGCTAATATGCATTGTGTGTGTGGGGGGGGGCAGCTTGCAGGACTAGTGTTTTACTGGATGTATTTCCCCTCAAGGAGCCCTGTTGGTGCAGTGGTTAAGCACTTGGCTGCTAACCGAAAGGTCAGCAGTTCAAACTTACCAGCCTCTCTGCGCCTTGGAAACCCTATGGGGCAGTTCTTCTCCGTCCTATAGAGCCGCTATGAGTCAGAATCGACTCACCGGCACAAAACAACATTTCCCCTCTAAGATAATACGGTTACATTTTCACGACAGTCCATAATGCCTAAACCTAAAGGAGTGACTGTAACGGAGGGAAACTCAGGCACAGTTAGGGAAGGCAGTGATAGATGAGATCAACCACCAGGCCACAAGGAGATGTTTTTGACCAGAGAACTCTGGTGGTATGGTTGTCTCATGTCACACATTATAGGTGGCTGTTACTTACCAGTTGGCCTCCTCCTACCCCAAGCTGTCCCAAGTCCCTTTAACACTTAGCCTTTTGGTAGTGTCTGAGGGACTGGTATGGAGGGAGTACAGGGAGCCTGTCTCCCCAAGACATGTCTGTTTCTCATGTTGACATACTCATGTTTGATAGCTGGTCCTTCTGGAAGCATTTGATATTGGTAACCTTGCTCTCCACTACCACCAGCAGTCCCCCAAACTCCATTCTCTAAAGACCTCTGGGCCTGCTGCCCCAAGAAGGGCTAGCTGTAAGCATCAGTCCTCTCTCTGGGTTCTCTCACATATGTGTAGGAACCAGTAACTTCTGTATAGTGCACATAATTGGGAAAATAGGGGCACTAGAGAGAACTTGAGTCACACTGCTCCTCTGCTAGCCCACTAAGTGGTCTGACCAGACAGGTCTCCACAAGGGACCTTTACTAACTAGCTTACCTCAAAAGAGCCAAGATTATCTTCAACCTGGTGAGCTGAATGGAGCAGGCAGCAAGCAGCTTTTTTGAACAAGGTGACTTAGTCCTGGCAAGAGTGGGCTACTTGAGAACAAGATGTTCTCATCCATTAAACTGAGAGCTCTCCAAAGGTGAGAACATGCAATATCAGGCTGTTAATAAAAGGACTGCATCCTGTTCTCTGTGTTGGTCAGATCACCCTAGGAGTACTGTGTTCAGTTCTGGACAGGACCCCTAAGGGATATCTTCACAAATGGGAGCTTTGCCAGAGGAAAGTGAGTAAGATGCTGTAAGGTCAATAGGCTAAGGTCTTTTCTAGGCCCTGGACCACTGTTGAAAGCTATGAACCCTATGTACAGATAACCAACGTTGTGCATACAATTTTAGGGGGTTCATGAACCTCCAGGTTAAGAAGCTCTGCAAACCATATCACAAAAAAAAAAAAAAAAAAAATCATTGAGCAAACTGGATAGGTTTAGCCAAAATAATAAAAGTCAAAAGACCTGGGGGAACATGATAGCTATATTCAGACATGCCAAGAGGAAGGAGAGAAGAAGTTACTGGAAGACTGCTTTGAGCTCAATATAAAAATTTTTCCAGAGTTGTTCCACAATGGAATGGGCTACCTTAGGAGACATTAAATGCCCCACTGATGAAAGTTAAAATTTTGAGGGGGAGAGTGAACTAGATGTCATCTAAGTTGTCCCTTACAACTTCAAATTTCCTCCGCCCACATGTTTTTGTCTGTCACTGAGATCTTTCCTAGTTTAATGCAGATCAGAGTCAGGATCCTAGCAGCAAACAAACCCCAAAAGGCAAGAGCAAATCAGAGGTGGCCCCAAGTTCTGGACCATCTGTCCCCCTTGCTCCACCCTCCCACCTTAAATCACAATATCTTATTAGCCCCCTTACCAGTGCTTTCAGGGTTTGCTTGGTGCCAGCCAGTTAATCTGAGAAACTAATCTGCACTAATGGGATCATGCATGCTAATGAATTAATGTGTTACCTTCCCAAGTGACATATTTGCATTTTAACAGAGGTCTTCTGGAGATAATGCCTTAACTCAAAGGAGTGATTAATGTTGAAAGTTTAGCTGTTTGGCAGTCTACTAAAGGAGATATCTTTGGAAAGGGAATCTTTTTCCACCCCTCACATCATACCATTTGCTAGAAGAGTTAAAAACAAGTCCCTGCCCTTGAGGGGTTTATAGTTTATGTAGTTGCGGGATTACAATAGCAAACATTTTTTGAGCCTCCACCAAAGCAAGGAGAAGCTGGTGGATTCGAACTGCCAACCATTTGGTTAGCAGCCAAGCTCCTACCCGCGCCACCAGGGCTCCAAGTGCTTTGTAAATATTATCTTTGAATCTTCACAACAACAACCCTCCGATGTAGGTATTTTGCAGAAAAAGGGACTGGACTTTAGAGAGGTTAAGTCACTTAGTACTGCATTTCATTGACTGTAAGACTCTATCAATTGTAAAAGGTAACATTTTCTTAGCTTTTTCTTTCCCTAAGAAAGAAAACACACTACCAATGAAAACTAAGATGCATCATGGATTGTAAGAAACATTTCAGTCTCAGAAATATTAAAATGTGTGTCTTCGAAGACATGAGATACAGTAAGTGGTAAGGCTGATTCCAGAGTACATACCCTGCCTAATACTGTTTATAGAACTCAGATAGGAAATAGCTGGGGAACACTTTGATATAATAATATAACAGCAAGTACATATTAATATTTTAATGCAAAATGATCACACAAGTACCTAGAAGACTGTACACTGAGTCTGAGGTCAATGGCAGAACATGTTGATGGAGGACATGAATCTCATTGGTGGAAAGAATTTAAGATAGAGAGACTAAGTTGAGTTGGGTCTAGGGTTGAGGTAGCGGGATGGCAGGTTGCAAGTAACTCTGGAAGGCAGTTTTGGAGGAAATGGCACACTGGCTGGCTTGGTTAAACTGAAGTGGTTAATTAGGGAAACCATAAGAAACACCTGAGCGAGATGGGGAAGGGAAGGAAGGTGAACTGGCAGATGGCAGAGGTCCTTGAAAGCCATGATGAGAGATTTTGATTTGATATGATGGGCAAAGTGTACAATTGTTGATTCTTGAGCAGTTAATGCCAACATATTAGGGAAAGCTCATTCTGGCCTTGAGGATGAATTAAAACTCTCATCTTCAAAGCCAAGTGCTTCCTAGGAGGTGGAGGTGTGTGTCATCAGAGGCAGCAGAATTCCAGGATGTTATGTACCCTGAGGAGTCCCTGGATGGTGCTAATGGTTAACATGCTCAGCTGCTTACCAAACGGTTGGAGGTTCAAGTCCACCCAGAGGCACCTTGGAAGAAAGTCCTGGCCATCTACCTCTGAAAAATCAGCCATTGAAAACCCAATGGAGCACAGTTCTACTGTGACGCACATGAGGTCGCCATGAGTCAGAATTGACTCGACAGCAACTAGTTTTATGTACCCTGAACTCTCAACCATCTCTCAGTGTGCATTCCCCTCTCTACAGGTGCATTCCTCACCTGGAAGAGGAAGTAGTAGAGCCTTGGTTGAATGGGGCATGAAGCCAAGCATGCACCCTTCTCCCCTCAGCAATGCGGAGGTGGGTAGGTACAGACTGGATGGTGTACAACTCACCTCTTCCTCCATCTACTACTAACTAGTGTTTGTTGAGCCCCTACAATATATCCAGCACTGCCCTGGAGGACTCAAGGATGAAACAGGCCCCTGAGGAGCTGGCTCCCTAGCTGGGAAGAAAGATGAACACACAGGAAGTAGGAGCAATACCAGACAGTGTGATCAACTGCTGAACTGTGGTCAAAAGACTATTCGGATTCCAAATAGGAAGAGGTAGAATTGCAGATGACTTCGTTCCTTTTCTATTTTTCTGTAGTTTCAAAGGTTTCCACTATGCACAGGTATTACTTTTATAATTAGGGAAAAGTTATAATTTTGAAAAAGAAAAGAGAGGCCAACAGGGATGGAATAATCTAGAAAGGCTTCGCAGAGGAGGCTGGACTTGAGCTTTTTTGTTAGAGGATGGAAGGATTGGCAAAGGTGGAGAAAAGGGGGTAGGGTCTGGGGGAAAAGCATGAAGATGAAGTGAGCACTGAGTGGGGTATAGCGGGGCAGAGAAAGTCAAGAGACTAGTGGAGCTTGGGGGCCAGGAAGAAGTGGAACATATATATATATATATACATATATATACACACACACAAACCAAACCCATTGCTGTCGAGTTGATTCCGATTCACAGTGATCCTACAGGACAAAGTAGAACTGCCCCAGAGGGCTTCCAAGGAGTGGCTGGTGGATTCAAACTGCCGACCTTTTGGTTAGCAATCGAGCTCTTAACCACTATGCCACCAGGGTTCCATATATATATGTATATATATATAAATATATATATATATGTATATATATATATACATATATATGTGTGTGTATGTGTATGTGTGTGTGCGTGTGCGTGTGTGTGTGTGTGTGTATATAATTCATACAAAATAAAGTGAAGCCCAACTGTTGTGGAAGGGAAGATAGTCCTCGACTACCAGGGAGAAGAGTTTCAATTTGATAGCATAAGCAAAAGGGAGCTATTACAGGCTCTTGAGCAGGGAAGTGACATGATGAAAGATGTTTTAAGAAGATTCCTTTGGCAGCAGTGTTGAGAGATCACTTGGCGGGGACGGGGAGGCCGTTTAGGAGGCTGCTGCAGTATTCTAGGCATGAGGTAACGAGAGCTTGGGCTATGGTAGTGGCAGTGGGAATGGTGACATAGGGATGGATTCCTGAGGCACTGGTGAGAGATGAACTGCCAAGACATGGTGGTGACTGACTGGAGTGGGGAGAGGGGTAACTGATTCCAAGGCACAGTGCTTGGACTTTTGAAAGAGTGATGGTGTTATTGATAGAGACAGAGATACAGAGAAAGGGGTGGGGGAACAGCATGGAGGGTAAAAGGAGCACAGGAGATCCTGAATTTGGTTTTAGCTGCGGTGAATTTAAAGTGATGGTAAACTCCACATAGAAAACGCCCTTAAAGGTAATAATGAAATGGAACCGGGGCTCAGGTTAAAGGTCAGGCTTTATCATTTCCAGCAATCACCCAGAATTCCAAAGTAGGAAAAGCTGTATTCAGAGTGAGTGTGGAAACCTCTAGAGGGGGAAAAAAGCAGGCCCAACAGCCAATTCTGATTTGGACTTTGAAGGTGACAGACTCTAAATTGTGGGGCAGGAGCAGGCTGGTGGGTCTGTTTAAAGATCCCCCTCCTTTTGCTCTGTCAGTGAATGATTTCCCTACATATTAGAAAGATTACAGCTCCACTGTAGGTGACGAGATGAATATGGAACAACACTCACTTTATTAATCATATCTGCATTCTCTGATTCCACTGATGGTGGCAACAGAGCGAGCGTGACACACAGCGCCCTCCCCAGCCCTGTGAGTGGGCTGGCTTTCAGAGCCCCAGCCCACAAACGCAAGATCCAGGCTTCTGGCGATCTTGATACAGAACCTGAGGCAGGTCCCAGTAAAAACATAATCTGGGTGCCTCAGTTTCCTCCAGTATCAACTGGGAAAGCATCTGTCATTGACTTGCTTGGGTCTGGGTTAGAAGTGGGAAGAAATAAAGAACAATTACCAAAGGGAAAAATGTATAGATCAAAGACAAAGCTTGGGAGAGGAACAGTGAGCACAGATTGCAACAGGGTTTCCAAACTGATAGATCTTGAGACTTACCTAGTTAATTCCTAAACCAGTTGTTGCCACCGTGCCCTCTCCTTTCTAAATTCAATGGGATTTTCCATTCCAAAGGTAGTAAATATGGCAGCCACCCTAGTCAGTGACTTGCATTCCCTGTTCTTAATCCCTCACCTCCATAAGCATGTTCCATTCTCAACACCTGCCCATATCTCAGCAGTCCTCCTCCCAACCACCACCCCTACCTCAAATCAGCAACCAGAAGACTGAACAGAAATCAAAACAGAAATCTTCATCAGAAGAATGCTGGAGACTGCTGGTCGACAGACTATGCAGTGTGTGCGTGTGTGTGTGTGTGTGTGTGCGTGCGTGCGTGCGAGCGTGCGTGCGTGCGTGTGTGTTCATCCATCAGTCTAGCCATCTGTTCCTCTGTTTTCCCAGTGGGTTTGGATCGGAAGCAAAGAAAGGCCTGTTTAACTGGGTGGTCCTGCCCCCAGAACAGAGCTTCCCTTGGTGGTTAAGAGCCCACAGTCTGGGCAGATTTACTCTCCACTCATTCATCTTTGGAAGGCATCATACCCTCCTACAAGAAGAACCAATAAAGGGGGCTAGAATCTCATGAATATTCCTTTACCTGCAGCTCTCTATTCCTCTCCAACCTAGGGATGTGGGACTTTGGTTCAGGCATCTATCTGCCCAGCGCTGCGAAGGGAGGGGAGAGCTGGTGGGGGAAGCAAGTGAGCAGGCAGAGGCCTCTACTGTCTCCTACTCACCCACCTGTGGACTCGTCACTTATCTCTCTCACACCAGCTGTAACACCAGGGCTCCAGCTGGCATTAAAGTGCTGTGGTAGCTCTTGCCATGCCCAGGCACAGGTGTGACCTCCACTGGGATGATTCCCAAGCGCACAGAGGAGTTTTCAAACTGATTCTGCTAGGGAAGTTGAAAGAAGCCTCCTCTCTCAGCAGCTCTCAGAGTCTTGGGGTTTGAAACAGACCAGACACAGGCAGCCCCTGCCTCTAGCCTCCCTGTTTGGGGATGTAGTGCTCAGCACCTCAGCTCAGCTGTCATCTCAATCAGATTCTGCTGCCAGATTGCCCACTGCTCACTCTTTCGGGTTATGGCATTGAAGGCCCCGTGCAAATCTGCTTTACTTGGGATAGGTAACTGATTAACCCATTGTCATCTTAACTCCAGTTAAATTCTGCCATCTAAAGGCCCTGACGGCACAGGACAAAGAATGTGTAAGAACTGAGGCTAAGAGAAGGGAGCAAATGAGATTAAAAAAAAAAAAAAAAGCCAAGAGATTCTACTCAGTGGTTTACCAGCCACACCTGACTTAAGTGCCTTCTGGGTTTGTCCCCTCCTCTCCATGCCCACTGCCACCACCATAGACTGGGCCTTAATCACCTCTCACTTGGCTGCTATAGTACCATACAAGCTGTTGTCAAGTTTCTCCTTACTCCAATCAATTCTGCGTCCTACTGCATAGCTTACTTACTTACCTTACCCATTGTTATCTAGTCGATTCCGACTCATAGTGATCCTAAAGGACAGAGCAGAACTGCCCCATAGGGTTTCCAAGGAGCAGCCGGTGGATTCAAACTGCTGACCCTTTGGTTAGCAGCTGAGCTCTTAACCACTGCACCACCGGGGCTTCACTGCATTGCTACCCATCCTAAAACACTGTGCATAAATATCCAAAAGTCCTCCAGGGTCTCCCCAAATCCAAATTCCTCATCCTGACACCGAAGGTGCTCCAAATCTGGGTACCCCTTACACGGAGCCAAGCATTTTTTCCCACTGCACCTCCACACCCAGCCTCTGGTCTAGTCAGACATTCTTTTTACTCTTCCTTGATCACACCCTGACCATCTCCACCTCCAGCCTTGCCCCTACACCATGCCTTCCCCTTGGAAGCCTGCTGCTTTTCTTGCCAACAATCTAAAACTCTCACACATTATTCAAAACCTGTCTTAAGTTCAATCTCTTCCAAGAAGCCTTCTCTCTCCACTCCAGCCCACACTGCTCGCTCTCTCTGTGCCCTGAACCCCTGTGGTACTTACTGTTTAGAGCAAATAATGTGGTATGTAATTGTTTTCCACCCTGTATTATTCTTAGTTGTTTCATATGAACAAGCGTTATTTCTCTCTCAAGTTATGAATTTCTAAAAAGCAGAGCCTTTGATTGCCCCTTCTCACCACAACACTGGCATAGGGCTATTCCCAGCAGTGCCCAATAGACTCTTTTTCCCTTGCTTTAACTCCAAAATGAAGGACGAGATGAATAAAAGCCCTCTGAGTAGCTCCCCTTTTCTCAAGGGACGTTGTTCAGGTTCGAACCTCTGTTGAGAATTTCCATTTCTAACAAGTTCCCAGGTGGTGCTAATACTGCTGGTTAGGGACCAATTCTGAGAACTACTAATAGAGCAGTGATTCTCAAAACTTACTGTACATAAGAATCACCTGAGCTTTTGTTAAAATGTAGATTCTGATTCAGTATATCTGGGGTGGAGATGCAAATTCTCAGCAGGGGTTCGAACTGGAACGAACTGGTTCAAAGCCCTGGTACCAGGCAGCAGAGGAGCTGAGACTGCCCAGAGAGGCCTAGCCAGCCAATCCGCTGTGGGATCTCTAACTTTCAGTACACTCCCACCTCCTAAGGCCTTCCAGGCCATCAATAACGCCGCTTAAGTGATCAATCTGAGACACAATGGGCTGCAGGGGCCAGTGTTTGATTAACTCTGGAGTATAAATGTATGTTAGAAAAGACAGAGCAGGGAGGGAGGAGCAGAAGAGAAAGCAGGAAGAAAGATGAGCTGGGGGAAGGTAGACGGAGAAGTTTTATGAATGAGGATACAATAGTATGGAGCTGAGAGTAGTTCTTACCTGATCTGATTCAACAGCTTAAACAAGTTTTTACTGAGGCAACTAAACAATCTTCGGGCTTTCTCAGAGCCCGGGGAATATCCTGGCGCTGCTGGTCAATCTTTGACCTTGGCAGGATCATGTTGCCACGGTCCGTTGAGGGCCTTAGGAGGCCTCAGGCTCTATATTTGATGAGAAATGGGTGCGGGATGGAGATTTTAGGAGACTTCAAGGAAGTCTACAGAAATCCCAAGCTCTGGCATCCTCCAGTCTTCCACCCAAGGCTAGTGACTCAGATACGCATGATGACATGAGACAACAGGCTGATCTGCGAGAGTGGTATCAGCCAAGGTGTTACCTTCTCTCCATCCATAAGTGTACATACTATTCCTCCTCCCAAGGCTCTGGGGCTGGAAACATAATTACTTGGCAGTTAACAAAAATAAGGAGTCCTTTTCTGATTTTTTTTCCCCTGAGGGTCCAAATTTCTACATGAATCACTAATAAATTTTTTTTCTGGGAAAGATAGTGTTATCTGAAAAAAGCAGAGCAGTTAGCTTATTATTGTAAGTCCCTCTTTTAATCTAACCATGATTCTTACTGCTCTCATTAAAAACCCATCCTTCACATACGATGACATCATTACCTTCCCTGTTACGCAGCTTCAAAGCCTCAGAATCATCTTTGACTCTTCCTCCTTCCTCACCTCACTCATCCAATTGGTAGGTAAATCAGGTTTCTTCTGCCTCCAAAATCTATCCATTCATCTCCTTCTTTCTATCTCCTTCCACCTATTGTAACAGCCTCCTAATCTGTCTTCATGCCTCCAGGATCACCCCCGTTTTAATCAATCTACCAAGGTAGGGGGGAGAAGAACACGAGAAAAATGAGCCTGAATCTAATCAAGCCCAGAACTAACTTCCAGTTACAGAAAATACAGGGGATAGAGGCACAAGCTAAATGGCAATAAGAGGAATCAAAAGACAAACCAGAATGTGAGACATTGTACAGAATAACGGACTCGATCTCTCTAACAAGTCAGTGGCAGGGAAAAAAAAAGAGGGAGGCCATTGAGACATAAGAGACATAACAAACAATGTAATATGTGGAGCTTTTCTGGATTTTGATGATTCAAATAAGCCAACTGTAAAACATTTTTTGAGACAAGTGACGATATTTGATTGTGGACTGGGTAGTAGATAATAAAAATAATTATCGTTATCTTTGTTATGGTACTACGGTTATGTGAAAAAGTGTCCATTTTCTAGGGATGCAGAGAAGTATTAGGGATGAAAGGACATGACCGATGTTTGGAATTTGGTTTAAAATACTTCAGCAAAGAAAAAAGGATAGATGAAGCAAATCATGGCAAAAAATTAATGTGAATAATGGGTATACCGGGGTTATTACACTATTTTATCTATGTTTTTGAGGATGGAAATTGTTCATAACAAAAAATAAAAACAAGAGTCACCCACTATACCCTAATCTATCTTATCTTCCACTTCTACCCCATTTCTATATAATACAGCTACCCTATGTCCTTATTCAAGTTATTCCGGTCTAAACTTCATCCATTCACTTACTCATTCGTTCATTTGTTCACTCAACAAATATTTATTAAGTCCCTCTTATATGCAGTAGGCGCTGTAAATAAAAAGATAGTCGACTAAGACATGTCCCTTGCCCTTATCTCTGTATGTGTTGCTCTACATGACCAGAGTTTGAGCCCTTGGAGGGCAAGGGGCCTCCTTCATCTTTATATCCTCTACAGCAACTAGCACAGTACCTTGCACATAATAGGTACTCAATAAATATTTATTGAACTGATGTGTAGGGGGACATACGATAGAATCCCTGTCTAATATGTAATCAACAAGTATTCAATCCAATTCAACAAATGCCTTTCAAGCACCTACTATGTGTAAGGCATTGTGTACTGTGGAGATAAAAAAGAGATGAAAAACACAGGGTTTACTCCTTCACTGAACTTATAATGTAGATAAGACATACACATATGAGAAGTTATATTTGTATGTGAAGAATATATGAATTAATGATTCAAGCAATAACAGGGGGTATCACAGTGATGTACTTGCCAAATGTATCTTAGAGACTCTAAGTGCAGCAAGAATTCAGAGGAGGGAGAGAGATCAGAAAAGACTTCCAGGAGGAGGTAAATTTGAATAGGTATAGTGGTACTGGATAGGAGAGGAGCATAAGCAGAGAGGAGAAAGTAGAACATCATGACCAAAAGCACAGATGCAAAAAAAGAACAAAAGACATGCTTAGGGGATTCTGAGGAAAGAAATTTGGCTGGAATAAAGAGTCCATGTAGGGCTATGTTTCTCAAGTAAACCGAGTACATCTGGATCACTTGGGGGAGCTTGTTAAAATGTATATTCTTGGACTTTAGCTCCAGACCTACTGAATCAGAAGCTCAATGGGGTAGGACCCCGGAATCGGCATTTTAATTAACTCCCCTAAGTGATTTTGAGACACGCTAATATTTGAGACTCACTGATGTAGACAAAGAGTGAGAAGTAAGGTTAGAAGAATATACCAGGCTAGGCCCATTTAAAGAGGGCCTTGAATGTCAGGGTAAGGAAGCTAAAATTGATCCCACAATCAGATATTACCCAAGAATGTTGATCCGAAGTGTCACGAGTAAAGGATATTTAGGAATATTTATCTAGCAGGTGTTGTATTATGAACTGGAAAGGAAAGCGCCTAGTGGCTCGTACACTGAATTAGACATGAGGTGGTGGCGGGGATGGGGTGGACCAGGGTGAAGTCAGAGACTGAAGGCTTGTGGCAGCAGAGAGGTCAGAAGAGCAAGTCATTTTTCAGCAATAACAAGACGAGTTTGTGAATGTTGAGTCTGAGATGTCAGACTATTAAGTAGCTGGAAATATAGGACTGAACCTCAGCAGAGGGGTTAAGCTTAGGCTAGAAAAGTGGGAATGGCCAGTAGAGAGGTGAGAGGGGAAGCCCTGACCTGGCTGCATGTCTTTGTCAACAGAGGAGGTGAAAAGCAAGATAAGCTGGAGAACATCTAGATTTGAGGGGCAGGAAGAGGACCTAACCAAAAAGAGAAAAAAGGAGGGGCCGCTGGGGTGGAAGGAGACCGAAATAGTACAACAAGGCAAAGAGCTATTATAAAGCAAGGGACAGCTAGCAGTGTGGCCAATGCTGAAGTGAGGATGAAGCCCAGAAAGAGGTCATTAGCTGTGGCACGCATACAGAGAAAGCTGTTAATGCTCGCATGCCTGCTCATACCTGTGTTCATGAACACAAACACAAATGCACACGCATACAAACAGGCGTATTTGCTCCTACATATATACAGTATACAGGCATGCTCTCAATCCATGTACACACACACTCTGATTTCCAGATTCATTTTCTGACCACCCAGGGAGTAGGCACTAGCTCACCACTGGGCTGTTGATGTTCTATTCCGTTGCAAGGATAGGTCCACTGGTCTCAGAAAAGGGGGAGCTGCTTGTCATGTCAAATAATATAGATCCCCAAGATCCTTGTCTTACCAGCTCAGCTGAGAGAGAACTAGAAAGGAGGGAAGATGGCTTGCTTCCATCCCCTTGCTCCCTACCCCACCCCCCTCTACCTCTGTCGTTGTTGTACGTCATCGAGTCGATTCCGACTCGCAGCAACCCTATAGGACAGAGTAGAACTGCCCCATAGGTTTTCCAAGGCTGTAATCTTTATGGGAGCAGACTGCCACATCTTTCTCCCACAGAGTGGCTGGTGGGTTCGAATCGCTGACCTTTTGGTTAAGCAGCCCAGCGCTTAACCATTGCACCACCTGGACTCCCTCCTCTGCCTCTAGCCCTCGATTTCGCAGAGCTGCAAGGTCCAGCCCATTTTGAGAGTCCTTCATTTTGGCTGCCAATAATGCATGAGATTGTTTTTTCTTTCGAACTTATGGTAAGAAGGAAAACAGAAGTCCTTGAGAGAAGAGCCAGAACAGTCTTCTGCTGTGAATGCTAATGGCCTAAAAGATGGCCCATAAACTGAAGCTGACTTGGGTGTGGCTTCCTTCCAGGGGCCTGTCCAAGCTAATGGTCTTCACCCTGTATCAATAGGTACTATCCTGGCCCCACCTAGAAGTGACTGCTAGGACCCCTGTGAAGGCACAAGCCCCTGAAGCCAAGCTTGTCTCTATGAGCCTTATCTTCCACAATGTGTTCCAGGTGTGTGTGTATGGGTGTGTGTGTGTGTGTGTACTGTGTATGATTTGTGTATGTAGCCATTATGTCTTCTGCTAGTTTAGAGGCTCCAAAAGAACAGGAATCCTTCTATTGCATTAGTGCTGCCCTTGTTTGATGCTGGCCATGAAGCCCACTCATTTATGCGGAATGGGGGTGGGTGGGTCCAGAGTGCTTCCCTTGCCCTGCATCCACCCATGCTCCTTCCAAGGGCTGAAGTGGGGACCACTGCAGTGGGGCAGTGCTGGACCAATACCTTTCCTCAGCCCATCCCGCTCACCCCTTGTACTCACCCCTAGACCCCAGGATGGCAGCTGCCTCATCCCCCAGCACCTTGCCAAGCTTGCTGCCACTTTCAGCAATCCCAGAGCTTTCCTGTTGCACTTTTTTAACCTACTCCTGCTCCCAAAATATCTTGTTGGTGGCAGAATCCCCCAATTAGGCCGCCACAGCTCACTTCCCAAGACCCTTGGACTGCAGGTCCCCCGACTCATTCAAAATGGGGTCTCCTGCCTTCTAGGAGTCCCCAGCGCCCCCCTGCACTGTCTGAAGTCATAGCATCACTAGCTTGTGTTTGCGGGGGCACTTGATGGCTTCAGGTCGCTGCCCTGGCCACTCTGCAGGACTCCTCCGATCTGGGAGATGCTCAGAGCGAGGAGCCTGGGGCGTCCACCATACTGTGATGGCCGGCCTCCTCTCTCTGGTGGCTGTGTCAGCCCACATTTTCAAGGCAATTACGTGTGTGTGTGTGTGTGTGTGTGTGTGTGTGTGTGTGTGTTGGGCTGGTGTCAGTGGGAGAGAGAGGAGGATCCCTCCACATGCAGCAGTGAGTGTTTCTCTCCTAGCTGGATCATATCCTCTCCCTTCTCAGAATCCTGCAGTAGCTCCCAATTGCCTCTTAAATAAATTTAAACCTTCTCTCTCAAAGCCCTCCATAATTACACCCCACCTTCCCACACCCCAACTCCCACATACATATCATGCATAACTCGAGGCCAGACGTAGACAGTAGACAGACAACACTGTCCACATCTGCTCCTGCCTGGGTCCTGCCACAGGTGCCTGAAAGCCCCACCAATGGAGCTATTCCTCTGCCTCTTTTAAAAATGCAAATATTACCTGAGAGGTGTAGGCAGTAAACCATTATCAGCTATTAACACCTTGGTCTGGCAAGGATTCTGTCATCAGATTAGACAGAGCAAGGAGCAAAGCCCCGCCTAAACGGTCTAAGGGGGCGGGGGAGGGGACAGAGAGAAGCCTTGAGCAGCCGACGGGAGGGGTGCAGACAGGAGCAGGGAAGGGGTTCTGACGTCGAAACCAGCTCTGTCACGATTTTACCAAGGGCTACAGTCTGACTCCGCGTCTCTACTTAAACCTGTCAAACACACTAATCCTTGCTCCCCCAACTCTGCTTCCCCCTCCACACGCACATTATGTCTTATTTCACCTCAGGGGTACCCTCCTGTCAAGCTGCTGAGGTTGAATTGCTCCTTTTACGTGACAAAAAAAAAAGCCTCAAAATTGGGTAGAAGCCGGCATGGCCAAGTCTTCTTGAGGTCTCCCGGGGGAGAGCTCATCGGAAATAGCATAGGCTTCCTGGGAAGGCTCTCTCAACCCCCAGGAAACTGGGAACTGGGTTCCCCTGCTTCTCCTGCAGTGAGCGTAGTGGGCAGGGAGGGGAGGAAGACGCAGGGTCTTCTAGCTGAGGGACCCGTGGCTGAATTGCCACACCACCCAGGGTTCTTTAGGCCAAGGTGCGCACCATTTACCCCTGCCTTCCAGCCGGGAAAACTTGCTTGGGGCTTCACTCTAAGTCAGTATAGAGTCCCCCACTCTCCACCCCAAGGAGGGCGCCCCCACGGGAGCCTTGCTCTTACAGCAGTTTCTCCAACCACAGAAGTCCAGAGACTGCCTGTCCTCCTCCAGGGCTGCAGGATGCTGAGACCACCCGGTGGACTCCAGGGCTCTGCAGCTGGACCAAGATGCCAAAGGGAGGGGCAGGTGTGGCAGGATTCAGCATTCACTGTGACCAAGGGCTCTTTAGTGGGAGCTGCAAGGGTGGGGGTGACACCTGCTTCTGGGAGAGAATGTCAAGCCTTTGCCCCGGCAGTGGTTTCAGTATGTGTATGGGTGTGTGTGGGGTGGGGGGTCAGCAGCTCGGATGTGGAGGGTCACGACTACAAGAGTTGGGCTCGCTTTTTGCCAGAATGGAGTTCTTAAGAGCCCTGACGAAGGTGTCTACAGTAGCTTGGGGGAGGGGGGGTTGGCAGTGTGTGTGTTTGCAGGTACCGGATCTGCTGTAACGTGTAGTTAACGTGTAGTTTTTCAGGGACACTTGGAGATGACACACACTCACACACACACTCTGCAAGCCCCAAAGCATCAGGCTGAGGAGTAGGGGAGTAAGTGTGTGTGTACATGCTTTAGTGGCACGGGGCGTGGGAGTAGGTAGCTGCATATATATGTATGGGTGACTGCTTTATTTGCATACTGGTGGGAGGGGGCAAGTGTAGCTCTGTGTGTGTGTTTCCTCTTTGGATGAGGATGACTGTGTGGCTGAGCGCCGACTATATGGTGCGGTTGTGTGTGTGTCCGTGTCCGCGTGTGAACATGGCCTCAGGAACCACACACATGCTATAGACAGCTGTTTCTGGCAGTCCTGGGGCTAGGGCTTTGCCGGGCACCCTGGCTTAGTGGCCACCTCCCAGCAGTCAGGCCCCGCGTCTCGCCAGCTCTCCCAACTGTGCCCACAGCCCCGGCGCGCACACAAAGGCTCCATAATGAACGCGTTGCACTCCCCTGAGCTCGGCTACTCACCCTGCACCCCTGGCAGTCGAGGCGAGCCCGTCAAGCCTGCGATTCAACCGGGGTAGCGGGCACGCAGCCGCCCGCTCCCCCGCCCGCCCAAACTCCGGGCGGCCAGGCGCTGGCGCCCCCCGCCCTGCCCCCGGCTCCCGGGGGCGCCCAAGCGCCCGTCACCCCCGAGCCGGTCCGGGGTGGCACGCTCCCGCGGCGACCCACCCCTGGCCAGGCTAAGACTGCGGACGCGCCCCCTTGAAAGCAGCGCGCCTCACCTTCCTCCTCCTCCTCTTCCTCCTCCTCGGCGGCGCAGCGGCGGAGGCGGCGGCGGCGGCGGG
>NW_004444004.1:936735-968250 GCF_000243295.1 Trichechus manatus latirostris | reverse complement strand
GGGGCCTCGTCGGCGCCTCCCGACCCTCGAGTGCAGGCGTCGGTTTCCCCGAATGGGAAAGCGGCTTAAAGGCACAGCTCCCGGCTCGGGTCGCAACTAAAAATAAGCACAAAATTGACTGTTGGGGAAAGAATCTCCCAAGACACAACCCAGCAACCCAGCCACCCAGCCAGGCGCTGCCTCACTTCTTGAACCTGATTGTTCCAGCTGAGCTTTGCCAGGAACTGCTGGCAGCTCAGAGGGCAAGCCGATTTCCAAAGTGAACCCTGGAAAGGGGCGAGGAGGAGTGAACTGCGGAGAAGAGGCGGCAACGGGAACGCTCGCTTCTGGGGACTCCATTCCCTGGCCCCTGACCTTGCCTCCCCGAGCTCCCCCTCGCCCCTTGTTTGCTCGCCTTCTGTTGGGGATGCCCTTCCTGCAGCTCCCCTCCTGGTCAACACCGCCAACGCACCTTGAGTTTCAGCCCAGGCTCCAGCTTGCAGCGCCTCGCCCCAGCACTGGAGTGTGAGCTGCTGGGAGCCCAAGTCCAGCCTGGGAGCCCACCTAAGGAGGGGAGCGATCTGTCAGCTGGCAGAGGTCTGCTTAGAGCGTGCAGTTGGTTTGATGAGAAGGGAAGGAGGTTAAGGGGTGTGTGTGTGTGTGTGTGTGTGTGTGTGTGTGTCTGTTCACCAGCAGATGGAGGAAGGGTCCTGGACACACACACATTCTGAAGGAGAGCATCTAGGCACACAGCACAGTGCCTGATGAATGATCTCAGGGCATTTTTTAGAGACACGCAATGAATACTAAGCACGTAGCAGCTGAGATTCAAGTGAGGCTCTTGGTCTCCCAGCTAACTCCACACCCCTTTGGAGGAGTTTTGGGGACCAGAAAGAAAGGCCGTTCTCACTCCCCACAGAAGGGCAGCCTCTGTGAGCGCTGAGAGGGATTAGGAAGCTGGACAAAGGGTCTGGGAAAGCCAGGTTGAGGCTAGGGAAGAGAGAAGCAAGAGGAATCCGAGGAGTTTGAGAACCTCTGGTGATGCCAAATACATCGTGAATTTCAGAGTGCCAGAGGCACCTTGGAGAGACAGCTAACACTGGCACATTTGGGCCTCAGTAGTTCTAAGGTGAAAAGTGAGCCCACCTCAATTTCCTAAACCCTATATGGGAGGCTGTTGGGAAAAGGAGACCTGTTCCAGCTGGGATCTTTTCCTCACCTCCAGCTCTATGTAAGCATTTGGTTAAAGCCCCAGAAGATGGATGGCTACTGATGGGGCAATTGTAGGGCAAGAGGATGGTCTTGTAAGCTGTGTGGATTTTCCAGGATACATAGGTGAGTTCCAGGCACAGGGCTCTGTGGCTCCCTGCAGCTGGGAGCAGCAGTGGAGGAGCTGACTAGCAGATTTGGCCATCGGTCCACTGAGCACACTTTTTGCTTCCTTCCTGGCACTTCCTACCTTGAGAAGCAGGATGGAAATACCCTGTATCTGGATGGGGGTAGCCTAGGCTAAGAAAACAAGCTGCTGGAATTATTAAAAACGGATGGTGAGTAGAAGTGAAGATACACAGGGAGAAAAACACACAGCATCACCAGCAAATGCGCAGGCAAACCCACACACAGGGAGATGCTCTGAAGAATGCAACACACACAGGGACACATTCAGAGTCACACATGGGCCCACAGACACACTGAGCTAGCACGCGCACATGCGCGCGCGCGCACACACACACACACACAAAAGCAAAAGAAGTCTAGCCAGAGAAATGACTCAGACTTGATTTCTAGTCCTTCCAAAGGAGAGAGGTGAAGAGAAGCAGGGAAGAGTTGGCCTCCTGTCTCCAGGGACTGGGGAGGGAGCCGGGAACCAGCTGTCCAGGATGAATAACGCTATTTGGAGCCAGACAGTCCCTGGCTGGTTTCCTTAAGGTGATGTCTCAGGGGGTGGGTCCTCCTCCAGGGTCCCCTGATTCTCATCTAGTTCATTGTAGTTCAGAGGCCATTCCAGGCAGACGGTCATTATTATTATTAATAACATGAATACCAACAAGTTGGTTTGTATCAGTTCTTACAATAAAACTCGTGGGTTAATAACTAAAATAAGTACATTTTACAGTTCTGATGAGCTCTTCTCTGCTGCTTGCTGGGCTCATTCAGAGCCTATGTCCCGGCTCCAGTCAATCTGCTGTGCAGTAAACAAAAGTAAAGAATGGATGGCGAAAGGGGAGAGGGTATTGGAAGGGACTGTGTCACTGGACAAATACGTATATGAGGGCTTCTGGGTGAACAGTGAGGCATTGACCAGTTTAGAATAGTGATTAAGTGCACAGCTTTTGGAATCTGCTTCTTCCTAGTGGTGTGACCTTAACTAGGTCACTTAACCTCTCTGATCCTTATCTGTGGGATAGAGGTGATGGCAGCACCTACCTCATAGCGTTACTGGGAATTTTAGATGAGATGATGCATGTCAAAGATCTCAGTAAATGGTAGCTGCCATTTTTTCTCAAAACCAATCTGCTTCACAGTCATCAACTAAAAGGCTCTTGGTTTTGCTGTATATTCTGCTTACTTCCAGTCTGAGGTAACAGAGCATTTGCACTGCTGCTTCTTCTTGGTCAAAGTGAGTTCTCAAGCCTGTGTGCACATTGGCTGGTTTCACTTCCAAAGAGAGGACTCCCCCACCCTACCGAGAGAATCATGTAGGTGGGTTTTTAGTTTTGTTGTTTGAGATGCTGTGCATACTCCCTAGGCCCATCAGGAAAGAGGGAGGAAGGAGAACAGGAGGCAGGGTGCAGAGAGAGCACGATGTGGTCCTCAACATTCTTAACCTTATGGCCGTATGCAGCAGATTAAACACTTGTGTGTAAAATTAGAACCCTGCATCAGTCTCACTGAAAGTTGGTGAGGAGAATTCCCTTGGGGCAAGAGTTTAGTCTCTTCAACTCTCATGACGATTGGATGACAAATGAAGATGTTCCAGCCAGAAGTTTATTTCCTATTGAAATCAATACACTGAGACGAAGCTAATAAGCGGCACGATTTTTCTCCCCTGTACACTGAGAGCGGATAGAGGCAGCCCAGCTTCACCGGCACCTCGGTCTGTAATCAGCACTTAACAACCAAGCAACCAACTCACCATTAACTGAGAATTCAGGGGTAAGTGGACAGAGAGTCTCTTGGCCTCCAGTAGTAATAGTAATACTGACTACCGTTTATCGATACATCACTCACTGTGAGCTGGGCGCTCTGCTAAGGCTCCTAGGAAAAGGAGGACCGTTCTTCATCCCAGAGGATAAAATTAATTTCACTCCCCTGGTAGGACCTCCAGCCAGCTCTGAGAGCTTTACATGCATTAACTCATCTTGTGATTACCACAACCCTCTTACTTAGGTGACATCATCGTCCTCATTTTACAAAGGAGGAAGCCAAGACTTACGTAGCAGTAATAGTGGAGCCTGGATCCTAACCCACATAATGACAATTAATAGTAATAGTAATATTATTGTTAATTTTTATTGAGCACTTATTGTGGGCCAGTCGCTGTGATAGCATTTTACATGCATTATTACATTTAATTCTCACAACAAACCCAAGAGGGTAGGTGCTATGATTATTCCTATTTTAAAGAAAACTAAAGCTCAGAGAGGCCAGGCCAAGTAATTTCCACATAGTCACACAACTAGCAACGCCTAATCCCGGATTTGTACCCATGTCTATTTGACTACAAGAGTGGTTGTTGTTGTTAGCTGCTGTTGAATGGATTTCAACTCGCAGCAATCCCATGTGACAGAGGAGAACTGCCCCATTAAGGTTTTCTAGGCTGTAACTCTTTCCGGGAGCAGATCAGCAGGTCTTTCTACCGCAGAGCTGCTGGGCGGGTTTGAACCAGCAACCTTTACGTTCATAGCCAAGTGCTTAACCATTATGCCACCAAAGCTCCTTATAGGCGTGGTAGTGTCTCCAAAAAAAGGCTGTGACTCTAAGCCTTCGACTGGGATTACACAGCAGAGACAGGCTCCTAGTCTCTTCCACAGACATTACTAAGCTGCCTGCCTCTAGAGACTGGAGCAACCCATCCATCCACTGTTGTTAGCTGCCTTTGAGTCAGGTCCAACTCATGGCCACACCATGTACAACAGGATATGGTGACCCTATACACACAGGCCTGGTCCTGTGCCGTCTTCACGATCAGTGGTATGTTTGAGTGCATTGTTGCAGCTATTGCGTGTTGTTGTTGTTAGCTGCTGTTGAGCTGGTTCCGACTCACAGTGACCCTATGTACAACAAAATGAAACACTGCCTGGTCCTGTGCCATCGTCACAATTGTTGCTATGTTTGAGCCCATCGTTGCAGCCACTCTGTCAATCCATCTCATCGAGGGTCTTCCTCTTTTTCAATGACCCTCTACTTTACCAAGCATGATGTTCTTCTCCTGGGACTGGTCCCTCCTGATAACATGTCCAAAGGACATGAGATGAAGTCTCACCATCCTCACTTCTAAGGAGCATTCTGGCTGTACTTCTTCCAAGACATATTTTTCGTCCTTTTGGCAGTCCATGGTATATTCAGTATTCTTCACCAACACCATAATTCAAAGGCATCAATTTTTCTTCAGTCTTCCTTATTCATTGTCCAGCTTTTGCATGCATATGAGGTGATTGAAAATACCATGGCTTGGGTCAGGTGCACCTTAGTCCTCAAAGTGACATCTTTGCTTCTTAACAGTTTAAAGAGGTCTTTTGCAGCAGATTTGCCCAATGCAATATGTCGTTTGGTTTCTTGACTGTTGCTTTCATGGGCATTGATAGCGGATTCAAGTAAAATGAAATCTTTGACAACTTCAATCTTTTCTCCGTTTATTATGATGTTGCTTATTGGTTCAGTTGTGAGGATTTTTATTTTCTTTATGTTGAGGTGTAATCCATACTGAAGGCTGAAGTCTGTGATCTTCATCAGTAAGTGCTTCAAGTCCTCATCGCTTTCAGCAAGCAAGGTTGTGTCATCTGCATATCACAGGTTGTTAATGAGTCTTCCACCAATCCTGATGCCATGGTATTCTTCATATAGTCCAGCTTCTCAGATTATTTGCTCAGCATACAGACTGAATAAGTATGGTGAAAGGATACAACCCTGATGCATAGCTTTCTTAATTTTAAACCACTCAGTATTCCCTTGTTCTGTTCGGACGACTGCCTCTTTATCTATGTACAGGTTTCACATGAGCACAATTAAGTGTTCTGGGATTCCCATTCTTCGCAATGTTATCTATAATTTGTTATGATCCACACAGTCAAATGCCTTTGCATAGTCCATAAAACACAGGTAGACATCTTTCTGGTATACTCTGCTTTCAGCCAAGATCCATCTGACATCAGTAATGATATCCCCCGTTCCATGTCCTCTTCTGAATCTAGTTTGAATTTCTGGCACTTCCCTGTCGATGTACTGCTGCAACCGTTTTTGAATTATCTTCAAAATTTTACTTGCATGTGATATTAATAGTATTGTTCAATAATTTCCTCATTCCGTTGTATCACCTTTCTTTGGAATGGGCACGAATATGGATCTCTTCCAGTCAATTGGTCGGGTAGCTATCTTCCAAATTCCTTTGCATAGACGAGTGAGCGCTTCCGGCACTGCATCCATTTGTTGAAACATCTCAGTTGGTATTCATCAATTCCTGGAGCCTTGTTTTTTGCCAATGCCTTCAGTGCAGCTTGGACTTCTTCCTTCAGTACCTTCAGTTCTTGATCATATGCTACCTCCTGAAATGGTTGGACATTGACCAGTTCTTTTTGGTACAGTGACTGTATATTCCTTCCATTTTCTTTTGATGCTTAATTCATCGTTCCGTATTTTGCCCATAGAATTCTTCAATATTGCAACTCAAGGCTTGAATTTTGTCTTCAGTTCTTTCAGCTTGAGAAATTCTGAGCGTGTTCTTCCCTTTTGGTTTTCTAACTCCAGGTCGGCTCATCTTCCAGCATTATATCAGACAATACTCTGTTGTGATCCATAGGGTTTTTTTAGGATACATAGCTAATTTTTGGAAGTAGATCACCAGGCTTTTCTTCCTAGTCTGTCTTAGTCTGGAAGCTTTGCTGAAATCCACCGTGGGTGACCCTGCTAGAATTTGAAATAACACTGGCATAGCTTCCAGCATCATAGCAACATGCAAGCCCTGTCTATCTCTACCCCACTCCACACATACATACAGCATGGCAAACTGACCGATGACTAGTGGAGCCACCCATTAGCACCCAGGAAAAGATGAATGCATGAAGAGCAAGGTGTCAGAAATGGCCAGGGTATGAAGTGAATCTGTCTAAGGCAGCAAGGGGCCCCCCTACGTGACTGGACAGGCCAGGGAAGGTAGAAGGGAGGATGTAATCCAAAAGATCAAGGAGGAGCCCATTTTACAATTTTTCAGCCCCCCACCCGCCCCGCCCTTCATATCTCACCTTAAAAAGCATCTGGGGCCAATCAGGGCCCTGGTGTTCTGGACAGAGTCGGGTGGAGCAGTGTGGAAAAAAGGAAGCAGAACCTCCAGAGCTACTGGGGAAACTGGGGGCTGTCAGGGAAGCTGGGTGACCGGGAAAAACAGAGGAGAAAAGAGCCATTTCAAAGGATTTGTTACTGGGAGGAGGGAGGACAAAAGGCTGGGCAATTATGCTAAGTGGGCTTTTTAGTGGCCCTTTGTGTGCTAGCTGAGCCTACCCACCCGGTGTGGGCTGGGAGACACTGAAGGGCCAGGCACAGAACAACTCCTGGCTGATGAGCTGCAAACTGCCTGCCAACCGCTTCACTGGCCTCAGCTGCTGCTGCCTTCTCCTCTCAAACGCAGCTGCTGAGCAGGACCCATGGCCCGCTAGTTCCATGGGGCCCAGTTAGCTCCTCACTTTCTCGTCTATATCTACCCTACACACACACACACACACACACACACACACACACACACACACACACACAAAACTTGGGGAAATGCCCAGCCATGGGAGGGGTCAGAACTAGGGTTCATCTTACAGCGGTGCCCCTGTGACCAGAATGGGGTCGCTCACTCCCTGGCTCCTCTCTGTGGCTTGGAGTCAAGGGGAAATTATTTGCACTGATAAAGTCCCGGCTTCTTTGGTGTTGCTGGGCAAGCTGCCTGTTTCAGTTCCTTAGCCTCCTTGCTTCTGCCCATTTTGCTTACCTAATAAGTATTGTGTTTAACATGATTGATTTCCTTTCGGCAGCACACAGACATGCCTCCCCTCAGTAAGCCCCCCTTTCTCTAGATCCTCATCTTTGGTGGCCTTCCCCAGGCAGCTTCTCGGGTTCTGGGTGTTTCCCAAATACAATCCCTGCTCCTCATCAACATTTATCCATCCCTTGTCCTAGTCTTAGATAATCTGATAAACTAGTCTATGCTTAGGTAAATATAATTTTGTTTTTTGTTTTTAAATCACAGAATCCCCAACAACAGAATAAAGTGAAAATCTGGAGGTGAAGACCAAAGTGGCCAAAAGCATAAAATTCCTTTGTTGTCTCACATTCTATTTTGAAAGTGCGTGTGAATTTTCACATTCCACTCCATAATATACTGGTGTTTGATTTAACATGAAAGTACTGCATAGCTCTAAACCCCTTGCTAAACTGAAGCTCCAGAAAGACTCACTGTGGCGTATTCTAGGGTTCTGTGTACCCCATAGGGGGTATAGAGACTCCATCTGAGGAAGGGGTACATTTTCCCAGGCCTGCTTACCTTTTGACCTGCTCTCCATTGAAGACGGTGGTAAGCAGAAAGAATTGACTAGAAGAGTTTGGAGTGTTATGGTGTGGAGATATGTCGGGGCAGCCTGTCTCCTTGTCAGGCTCTATTTCCCTGCAGGACTCACCACAGAGCCAGCTGCACCCCCAGGTCCTAGAGGGCACGGGCAGCCACTTACTTGGTGTGATGTGAGCCTGCCCCTTACTGATATTCACCCGCCTCCCAGCTATGTGTGCTGAAAATTCTCCTTTGGGTTAAGGCCCAGTCTCCAGAAGGTCCCGGTAAATTGCACATGTTATCTGGAATGGACAGCACATTAAGTCATTAGCGCCCATTAATGCACTCGGCTGAATAAATCTATCAGATTGCCTGTCACCTCTTGGAGGGCAGAGCTGCGAGGGGATGAGACACTGACCAGGGATCTTTTCTTGGAGTGTGGTGGGGTGGGGTGGAGGGGGTCTACAGCAGCGTTTCTCCAACTATGGTCCTTGACCCAGCTGCATCAGAATCACCCGGGCAGCTGTGAAAAGGCTGATTTCTAGGCTTCACCCCAGCCCAGAGGCTTAGGGAGAGTAATGAGCACCCAGGGGCAATCTATAAGTTTGTTGGGGGTTGGGGGAGGCCCTGCCCACCTCGTGCAGGGGACGAGGAGGGTGGTTCACTGGCAGTCCTCATCTAGCGCTCCCTTGGACTTGCGTCCAGGGGTAAATCCCCCTCTCTAACCCGCCCCCACCCCAAAGCTGGACTATATGAAGAAGGTCACACAACAGTTTTGGAGGAAGACTCTGACAACCTGTAATATGCAGATGACACAACCTTGCTTGCTGAAAGCAAAGAGGACTAGAAGCACTTACTGAGGAAGATCAAAGACCACAGGCTTCAGTATGGATTACACCTCAACATAAAGAAAACAAAAATCCTCACAACTGGACCAATAAGCAATACCATGATAAATGGGGAAAATGTTGACGTTGTCAAGGATTTCATTTTACTTGGATCCACAATCAACACCCATGGAAGCAGCACTCAAGAAATCGAACGACATATTGCATTGGCCAAATCTGATGTAAAAGACTTCTTTAAAGTGTTCAAAAGCAGAGACGTCACTTTGAGGACTAAGGTGCGCCAGACCCAGGCCATGGTATTTTCAATTGCCTCATATGCATACAAAAGCTGGACAATGAATAAGGAAAACCAAAGAAGAATTGGTGCCTTTGAATTATGGTGTTGGTGAAGAATATTGACCGTGGACTGCCAGAAGAGAGAACAAATCTGCCTTGGAAGAAGTACAGCCAGAATGTTCCTTAGAAGCAAAGATGGCGAGACTCTGTCTCACTTACTTTGTACATGTTATTGGGAGGGACCAGTCCCTGGAGAAGGACATCATGCTTGGTAAAGTAAAGGGTCAGTGAAAACGAGGAAGACCCTCAATGAGATGGATTGACAGAGTGGCTGCAACAATGGGGTCAAACACAGCAATGATTGTGAGGATGGTGCAGGACCAGGCAGTGTTCCGTTCTGTTGTACATGGGGTAGCGACCTATGAGTCAGAACCAGCTGGAAGGCACCTAACAACAACAACACCCCCCCCACTACGCCTCTGCGCCAACCCCCAGGACTCTGCATTTTACAGGCCCCCTTGGTCGAACCAGCATCAAAGCACAGCCAAAGCCGACCTGAGAATAATGCTTCTCTGGAGGGTTTGGAGGATATGGCCATAAGAGGGGGTACCAAGGGCTGAGAGCAACAGGATCTGGTGGGGCACTCTCCCCTCCAGTTTTGCATTGCCCTGGCCATGCTCTGAAGCTTCCTTTTTTCTTTTCTTTCATTTTTTTCTTTGTCACTCTCTAGAGGGCTTCAAAGGGCTGCTGCCTCGTCCTCAAGTACAGGAAGCCCCCCCCAGAGAGAGGACCAGTGGCTCAGGAAGGCCTTGGAGTGGAAGCCCAATCGACAGACTCTGGGGAATTGCCCTTCGCTGCTTCCTTGTATGCTTCCCTTCTCTACCCCCTGCTGGCATCTTAGGCATGTTTGCCCGCCTGGAGTTAGGAAGCAAAACGCCAATTTAAATTGTTGCCGATAGAGCCTGTCAGATGCCAAGTGCTTGCCGCTGCCACTGCCGCCAGTACAGCTATTCCCCGTGAGGGTGCCCAGACGTGTGCTTGGGACACTGCTTCCAGGAGCCAGGCTCCTTACCCTTGCTCACCTCAGTTTGGGTAGGGCTGGGGGTGGGGTAAAATTTTCAGAGGAGAAACTGGTTGCATGGGAACTATGCCTGGGCTGGTGAGCAGAGGACTGGGTCCCTCTGACAAGCTCCAAATCCTGGTTAGGCCACTCTGTGGTCATGGACCTTACTTAACCTGTCTGTTCCTAAGGTCCCCCATGGAAAAAAACATGAAAAAGAATCTAATGTCTGCCCAATGCTTTTCACGGAGCACAGACTGAACTTGGAGCTTTTTGGAAAGAAAACACCGCACAGAAACAAATACCCCTTGAAAGACTCTAGAGAAGAAAAGGTGTTTAAATCCACTCTCCCCAAAAGTCCTGGGGGTCCCTACCAATCTGATAAATGAATTCTTGCTAATGTGCGAAACAAACAAACGCCGAACCTATTGCCACTGTATAAATTCTGACTCATAATGACCCTATAGGACAGAGTAGAACCGTTCCATAAGGCTTCCAAGGCTGCAGTATTTACAGAAGCAGACTGCCACATCTTTCTCCCTCAGAGTACCTGATGGGTTCAAACTGCTGACCTTTTGGTTAGCAGCTGAGTGCTTAATCACTGTGCCACTAGGACTCCTTCTTAATGCGCTAACGAGTGCTCATGAGTCATTGAGTTAACCTCCCCACAATTTGCGTTTTGTCAAAAGCTTTCACTATCTTTCTCCAAAGAGTAGACTAATAGTGGGAATGTCTGACAGGGCAGCAAGTGGCTGAGGAGTTTGAGGGTATGGAGGGGCCTTTCCTGGTTCACCCTCAGATAATCCCTTACATGTGCACAGAGCTTTACAGTTTACTCTTATTTGATCTTTGCAATAGCGCTGTGAGGTAAGTAGGACAGATATAATCCCTATTTTATAAATGAGGAAACTGAGGCTGAGAGGAGAAGCTAATTGACTCCCCAAGGTCACACAGGTAGGAAGCAACTGATTCTTGGATGCAGTGTTCCTCGCTCTTTTCCATGCAGCTGCCTACTCCACTTGAGCAGAGCACCAAAAACCAGTTGCTGTCGAGTCGATTATGACTCCCAATGTGTCTCAGAGTAGAACTGTGCTCCATAGGGTTTTCAGTGGCTGATTTTGGGGGAGCAAATCGCCAGGCATTTCTTCCAAGGCGCCTCTGAGTGAACTCGAACTACCAACCTTTTGGTTCGCAGCTAAGCGCAGTGCATTAACCGTTTGCACCATCCCGGGACTCTGAGCAGAGCACAGGGCTCAGAAATACCAGGCCTGGAGTGATCAGGCCCAGTTTCTCCCATTCACTTTTACTGCCTGTCAGTAATATCTCTTTTCTTCACTCTGTCTATTCTGGGTCCCATTTTCTGTTCCTCTGGCTGCCATTCACCAGAGAAGGAAGAAAAAAAAATCCAACTTTGAAAACAAAAGAGGATGTTGGTTTGTGTGTCTTGGTGGGCCCAAGCAATACCCCCAGATAGACCTGACTAGCGCATCCCCACCACTGGTCTGTCAGTAACTTATACGTTTGACCTGGAGTCAATTGATTAACCTTTCTGCCTGCAAGTTCTCGTCTTTTCATCCTGCCTAAGCCTCGCCAGTCTTGTGGCAGGTTGGGTGTGAGGGAAGGAAGGGGAGAGCAGGTGGGAGATGCGGCTGGCTAATGAATAACAAGAGCTGAAAAGCACTCTGCCACCATTCCTTAAGTGATGCATCCATACTTAATGGCATTCTTTGCCTCAAAAGCCAAGGCTCAGAAATGAGAAGCATTTGTTAAGGCACTGCAGGCAGTTCTCTGATAATCCAAGTAGCCTCCTATTTAGAAGGAAGGCCTAATTATAGCTTCTTCTTTTCCTTTTCTCCTCTAGTTCATTAAGACCAAAGGATATTTGCTCGGGAAATCAGACCTTGGTTTTAGAAGATTTCATCTGCTCCCACAAATTGAATTTCCTACCTGGAGTCAAATTCTCTATTTATAACAGAGATATCATCTGCCCAGAAATCTGTCCTTGGTACAGGCCTAAGCTTGCCGAGATATGCTTTGAATGGTGACCAGCTCCATGGACTTAGTGGGTCTGGGGGAACTGAGGCCGTGGTTTCAGAATGTGGAACCGAGACGCCACGTTTTGGAGAGATGATTGGACCCCAGCTGGCTTTGTCAATTGAGACCTGGCCCTTGTTAGCTCTTGAGCACATTTTCAGTGGTAGCAACTGCAGGAGATTTCTTCAGTACTATAGTCTTCTGCCTGGTCTCCCTACCTCTGCCTCCAATCCACCGTGCCAAGACAGATCAATCTGCCTCGCAAAGCATGGCTGGCGCCACAATACTTTCCTGCTCAGAAGCCTTCAGTGGCTACTGATGACCTGTAGCATAAAATCCAAAGTCCTCTGCTAGTGTCCTTCTCCCACTACTCCCTTCTGAGAACTGGACATTCCAGCCAGGTATGGCTCCTCCCTCTTCCCTGTGCATATCCTGCCTCTCACATCTTGGCCTTGCTGTTTCCTGGGGCCTGTATTACTCTCTATCTCTTCTCTGCCTAGCCACACTGTGTCCCTTCCTCTAGGATCCAGCCCCATCACCTGCAAAGGTCCCTTCCTCCTAGGAATGCTGAGCACTTCTCACTGCACCAGGCATTTGGCACATATCAGAGAGTGAGTGCCTTGTCACAGCGCTTGTATTCTTGGCTTAGATTGTAATTTGTCCTTTTGTGGGCACAGCTCTGTCTTCCTATCTTTGTGGGCAAAGGCCAAGACTTATGCTTCTTTTGATGGCCCATTGTGCCTGGCCCAATGCTGGGCCTGTGACGGGGGGTGCTCTGTGGAGAGAGCTGGGCCCAGGATATCTGCCCCTTCCTTCCCTGAGTCTCTGAAGTCTCTGGTGGATGCTTTGTTTTCAGCCTCCAGGGCCTTCCTCCTCCCCACCCCCTTTTCCTGTCCTTCACTGCAAGCTCCAAGCACCATTCAGCAGCTTCTTCCTTTTGTTAATCATTTGAATGGTTCTTCCTTGGACCCTCTTCAGTTTCTCTGAAATTAATCAATCCAGAGGCAGCCAAGAAAAAATTGGGAAGTCGGAGAAGTTTGTCTTTCATACGACCCTCCCTCTTCTAGTTGCTCAGTGTCCAGTATTAAACTAGACAGCTGTCGCTTTCACTTCCGGTTCTCTGAGATTAAACTTGACCCAAAAAAAAAGTCTGTAAATGTCCTTTTTATAATTAAAAAAAAAAAATCTTGATTGCCTAGCAAGATGCTCTGAGATGGACCTCAATGTTCCTGAACCCTGGGTAGCTGAAAGCTGGGGCAAAGTAGTTGTTCTGAGACAGGCAGAAATGCATTTTCTGGGGCTCAGAGGGTGGCAGTGTGTTCCTTAGGAAAGAAAAACCCTTTCTCTGTTCTAGGACGGACCACTTTTAGTCACTTACTCACTCATGAGCCTTGAGGGCTTCTGAGTTGGAGAAGTTATTCAAGTACAACTACTTCAGCCTGACCTAGTAAATCTGTTTAATCATGCCAGAGACAGAAAGTCAGTTGGGACTAGCTGGCCCACACCATTGGTTGGCTAGGGAGCAAGAGGTAATATTTACTGAGGCTTTACCAGGTACCAGGCATTGGGCCGAGCATGTTACATCGAAGATCTCATTAAATCCTTATCACAAATCTACAAGGTAAGTGCTTTTATCCACCATCATACATGGGGAAACTGAAGCACAGAGAGGTGAAATCACTTGCCTAAGGTCAGCAGCTAGTAAGTGGCAGCATCATAGCAACATGCAAGCCATCATAGTATGAAAAACTGGCAGACAGGTGATGGTATTCATGTTTACTATATGTCAAATAATGTCCCAAATGCTTAACACATATTAGCTCACGATAACTCTGTGAGGTCAGTCATTATTATTATCCCACTTTACAGAAAAAGAAACTGAGGCATAAAAGACTGAACAACTTCCTTAAGGTCACACAGTAAGTGGTGGAGCCAGGATTCAAACTCAGGCAGTCTATGATGCCATGAGCCTGGAGCTCAAAGAGGAGGTGAGGGCTAGAGAGATAAATTGGGAGGTGTTAATCTTGTTAATGCTATTTAAAGCTATGGAACTGGATGGAATCATCTTGGAAGAGAGCGAGAAAATGGTTTAGAGTTGAGCCCTAGAGCATCTCAAACGTTTAAAAGCTGAGTAGAGGAAAAAGAGCCAGCAAAGCAGACTGAGAAAGCACAAGGTAGGAGGCAAGCCAGAAAAGTGTGGTACATGAGAGCCTAGAAAGGAGAGTATCTCAGGAAGAAAGAATGGTCAATTGTGTTCAGGGCTGCTGAGAGGGCCAGTAAGTTAAGGACAGAAAAGTAACCATAGAGATATGACAAATGTTGAAGAGAAGGAAGGAGAGTTTTCTAACGTTTGCATATCAAAACTTATTTAATGAACTGTCCCTTCTTTGCCTTCCCTTCCCTTTTGCCCCCTTTATCCATTCAAATGAGATCCACTTCTGTACTAGAATCTATGGAAGTTGACCAAAAGGTTAAGACCTATAATCTCACTGTATCCTAGTTAGTATTTGTTTGGAAGGGACTTCATAGTCAATCTCAGGTTGCAAGAGGGAATCAGTCATGCCTGACCTGAAGAAGGCTTTCAGTGGGACAAGGTAGCCTTGGGGGTGTTGCTAATTTACTGAAGTGAAGGAAATTGGTACCAAACTCTTCCACTCAGCAACTTGGGCCTCCTTCCTGGCACCTTCTAATCTGTTGGAAGCCTCCTCATAGAAGCCATAAGCCAACTACTACTACTCCTCTCAACACATCAAGACTTTCCAGGGAACAAACACACTCTATCCATCATCTTTACAGTGAAGACCTTGAGTCCAGTTTTGTTTTGCTCAAGGATTCCTGATTCTAGATTATTAGTTTACCCCAATCTATTCCTGGCCATTATCGAGCTCTCAGAAACAAAGTCTGTTCTTTGTCTAGAAACATCTCCTTCTACCTCTGGTCCATGCCGAACTTTCTTTGAGTAGTCAGTAGGTTTCTGCCTTTTGGGTCTCAAAGAAACCTCCCACTACTTTGTCTTAATTTTCCTTTACTTAACAGCCACCAAGAATAGTGGGGCTTGTTTTTTTTATCTGCTTTTAGAATGAGTATCTGCTGGCACCTCTCAGGGCCAGAGGGACCCGTCCTCAAGACCCATTACACTGTAGCTCCATTTATGAGCAAATACAAGCCCCATCATTTAGCATAGATATGCCTGCTGTACTCCAGGCTAATACAGAGAGGCACTAGGCACTGTATGTCTGGGAAGGGGGTGGTCACTAAATTCTTCAAGTGAAACTAATTTCAGATATATATACATACATACACACACAAATGTAACAATTCATACGCAAAACTATAGGTATAAAATAATATATACATAAAACTATATTTATGTCCCTCTCGCACTATGCAGGTGATACAACCTTGCTTGCTGAAAGCGAAGCACTTACTGATGAAGATCAAAGACTTCAGCCTTCCGTATGGAGTACACCTCAACATGAAGAAAACAAAAATCCTCGCAACTGGACCAATAAGCAACATCATGATAAATGGAGAAAAGATTGAAGTTGTCAACGATTTAATTTTACTTGGATCTCCAATCAACGCCCATGGAAGTAGCAGTTGGGAAATCAAACGACGTATTGCGTTGTGAAAATCTGCTGCAAAATACCTCTTTAAAGTGTTAAAAAGCAAAGATGTCACCTTGAGGACTAAGGTAAGCCTGACCCAAGCCATGGCATTTTTGGTGACCTCATATGGATGCAGAAGCTGGACAATGGATAAGGAAGACTGAAGAAGAATTGACGCCTTTGAATTACGGTGTTGGGGAAGAATATTGAATACGCCATCGACTGCCAGAAGAACGAACAAATCTGTCGTGGAAGAAGCACAGCCAGAACACTCCTTAAGAAGAGACGATGGTGAGACTTCATCTCATGTACTTCGGACTTGTTATCAGGAGGGATCAGTTCCTGGAGAAGGACTTCATGCTTGGTAGCAGGTCAGCGAAAAAGAGGAAGGCCCTCAACGGGATGGACTGACACAGTGGCTGCAACAACGGGCTCAAACATAGCAACGATTCTGAGGATGGCACAGGACCTAGCAGTGTTTAGTTCTGTTGTACTCAGGGTCTCTGTGAGTCAGAACCGACTCGATGGCACCTAACAACAACATTTATATCTCTGAAATCCCTGGGTAGTACAAATGGTTAATGTGCTTGGTTGCTAACCAAAAAGTTAGAGGTTTGAGACTACCCAAGGTACCTCGGAAGAAAAGTCTGGCAATCTATTTCTGAAAAATCAGCCATTGAAAACCCTACGGAACACAGCTCTACTCTGACACACATGAGATCACTATGAGTTGGACTTAACTGGTTTGGTTATCTATATATAAAACAAAGGGATAGAGAGCCCCCCACCCAAGTTATACAGTGCCTTACAATCTCCTGAGATACAACTTTCGAGTAGGACAAGTGACTTTAAATCATTCATCTTTGCATCTCTCTCAGCATCTGGCATACTGTCATACACACACACACACACACACACACACACACACACACACACATACACACAGTATATCCTTACCAGGTATATGTTAAATTTACTGGAATTAAATGTGGTAGACCTTGGCTTCTGACATTGTTAATATCTTAGGGGTAGATTGAGATTCCAGTTCAGCATGATCTTTATTAAGTCACTTTACATTTCTGGATCCAAGTATCTACAACCTATGAAAAGAACAAGTTAGACCAGATGATTTATAAAAGGCCTTTCAATTCTGGCAGCCAATGATTACCTGGGGCAGGGGTACATAGAAGATGGAAAGGATCAAAGGGAAATCCCTTCCTGAAGAAAATTTATCTCCGAAAGACTTGCACTGTTTAGACAAGGATGGACGAAATTAGCTGGGGAGAGGAAGAGCAGGTATCTGAAACTAGAGAAGCAGAGGAGTGCAAGAGAAAAAAGCACACTTCATTGCAATTAATAATAGCTAACACTGGTAGGTGGCACTATGGATAAGCGCTCCACTGCTAACTGAAAGGTTGCTTGTTTGTATACCCACCAGCTGCTCTGCTGGCGAAAAGACCTGGCGGTCTGCTTCTGTAAAGATTACAGCCTAGGAAACCCTATGGGGCAGTTCTACTCCGTCCTATAGGGTTGCTATGAGTCAGAATTGACCTGATGGCACACAACAACAGTGAACCCTAAGGAGGTGCCAGGCCCATTACATATCTTATTTAATCCTCACAAAAACTCTGAGTTAAATATTATTGTCACTTTCATTTTAGAGATGAGAAACTGGCACAAAAAAGTTAAGTAAACTGTGCAAAGCTGCATAGCTGGCAAATGGCAGAACTGGGCTGCAAACCCTGGCAGAGCTTGTGGTCTCACCCACGACTCTCTACTGCCTCCAAAGACAGGAGAGGACGAATATATAGGATGCAGAGTTCCATTTGGGTCTTGGTGACCAACTCAGAGAAAAGGCGCTAAGTGTAGGAGCTGGGACGAAACCAGTTAGGAAGTTAGGCAGAACCTAAAGATAGGCTCTAAATCAATTGCATATACTTGTCCAACTTTGAGACTCCTCACTGTCGATGGTGAAGTAGTTGCTGCTGCTCTCTGAATGCATGAGGGCCAAGGCATCTAGGGGAGCTGTGTTCTAAGGCCTGAGGCTAACTGTGTCCCCAGGCCATTGGGGGTGGCAGTGAAGATAGCGTGAACTGCCAGCCCACCGGCAAGCTGTGTGCCACAACCAGCTTTTTGAATCATTGTAAGAGCAGGAACAGCACGTCCTGCCTTTGCCCTAGGCACGAGAAACATGCCTCAGTGTTCATTTCTCTTCTTGCCACTCCCAACCTTTCCCTAACCTGAATGAATCCGTCATTTGGCCCAGCAGCTCCTGGATTTTTTCAGTTTACCTGGAAGTCTCCTGAGGAAGAGCCAAAGTCTGAGCTTCATGTAGCAGTCATTCAGTATGGATCAAATAAACCCCTGTTACTGATATATTCATTCCAGAAAGATTCTGAGTGACTACAGGGCCTACTGATAACTCACCCAGCTCTGGAAATCTGGGCAGAGGGATGTTCCAGGGACCCCACAGACTAGACAAAGCTGAAATCATTCATTGCCTTCCTGGCCAGAGAGAGGAACAGCACTAGGTTTCTGGGCCTGCTAAGCAGGGACCTTCTCCCTGTGAGTCATCTAGCCTCCCACCTACCTTCTACAGCAGCACTGCTCATAATTCCTCCTTGACCTTTCTCTATGCTCCCCTTCTTTGGGCTCCCCTCATGAGAAGAAAGTTTTCCTCAGGAGACCAGAGCCAGCCCAAGGAGGTTCCATGGGGTTGTCTGAACCTTGGAATCTCCTTTTCCATGATTCTCCAGGGGCTAGGAGTGTGAGTCTGTGGCCAGGAAGAGAAGCCTCACAGAGCACCTTTCCCCGGCTAAGCTGAAATTAAGCAGGTCTACCCAAACTATTTACCCCAACTTCCCCAAGGTTTTTAGGAAGGTAGTTCTATAACAGGAGCCCTGGTGGCACAGTGGTTAAGAGCTACAGCTGCTAACCAAAAGGTCAGCAGTTCGAATCCACTAGCAGCTCCTTGGAAACCCTGTGGGGCAGTTCTACTCTGTCCTATAGGGTTGCTATGGCTCAGAATTGACTCAAGGGCACTGGGTTTTGGTTTGGTATCTTGTTTAATTATCACAACTTTCCTGTGAAGTAGGGACTATGATTTTCCCATTCGACAGATAAGGAAATTAAGGCCCAGAGAAGTTAAGTAACATCCAAGGAAGAATCGATAGGCATGGGGATGGGTGCAAAGGGCATTCAGCAAGGTGGAAGAAGGCAGTTCTTTTTTACTGAGCAGGCTGCTAACCAAAAGTTCAGCAGTTCGAATCCACTAGCAGCTCCTTGGAAACCCTGTGGGGCAGTTCTACTCTGTCCTATAGGGATGCTATGAGTCAGAATCGATTCAACGACAGTGGGTTTCTGGTTGGTTGGTTGGTTGGTAGCTCTATAAGATATGACAGCCCTCCTCCCCTGCTTCCCACCCCAGGTCCTCTTGTTCTGACCCCAAGATAATCTACACCTTAATCACCAAGCAGTTTCCAGACTCTTCTTCCAAGTTGTCCATGGAGAGGCAGACTGAGGAAAGGATGTTTCTCCAGTTGGGATTAAAATGCTGGAGACTCATATCACTCAGGCTAAGAGGTGTGGCACCCAACAACAACAAGAAGAGATGCCTCTACTCCTCCCTCTTCCTTACACTTCCTGCAGGCTGCCCATTTAGAATTTCTTTTCTCCTTCGAGGCACTCCTTGATGTTCTTTTTAGAGGATTTCACATGGATACAAATGTTGGAGGGATTAACACATACCTGATTTGCCCCAGCTCACACCTCAACTAGGGAAGGTTTTGAGCCCTTTCTGCGATTCTATTTAGCTTCAGTTCCTTTCTCCTCTCATACCCATCCTCCCTCTTATCCCTTTGGAGGACACTACCTCCCTAAGACAGGACATTTTCCATCTCAACAGCCAGTTGGTTCTATGGAGGAAGTTTGGAGAGGCTTTTGAATGTGGCATTCCCAGGGTGATATGCGTGGTGTGATCCTGGTTCCTGGCCCCAACCCATTCATTTATGCGCCAGGCACTGGGGATAGAGTGGTGAAAAGACAGACTCTGTTCTTGCCCTCATGGAGCTGACAATCTAATGGGAAGAAAGACATTGATCAAGTCACCACATACATAACTAAAATAATCACAAATTGTGGTAAGTACAATGAAGGATACAAATGATGCTCAAGTAGAGAATAATAATGGCGAAAGAAGTTGACTTAATTTTTATCAAAATGACACACGCACCTGGTTAAAAAAATCAAATAGTACATAATAAAAAAAAATCCTTTGCTCCATCCTTCCCCACCTTCACCCACAATGCTGCCACATTTAAACTTTCTCTTCTACTTCTGATGATTTACCTCTGTGTCTCTGAATAATATGCTTATGCCCTTTTTTTTTTTCGGCTTCCAATTAGTTTCTTGAATTAAAGGTACTGCATGCACTTAGAGACAGTGGCGTTCATAACAGGACACATAATAATAATGAAAGTAAACGCTTGCATTTTTATCCTTGCCTTGACAGGATGAGGGCTGGTAAGAATAATATGTCAGGCATTACTGGGGACTACAGATAAATGGGTTAAATAACTGTGATTTGATTTTGGAGCTGATTAGATTTGCATCAAAATCTACTCACTCCAAACATCTCAGGGTATGCCCTCTTTTCTTGATTTATCAACTTGAGACATGCATCTGCTGAATTTCTATTATGATAGATGAGAGTGTAGTGCTCAACAACACACCCACTTCTACTCCTCCATGCCCCCAATATAGTTATATAATAGTATAGTTCCACTACTAATTACCTTTGTAACATTAAATAATATACATAAACCTTACGTGTTGCTCCATCAACTATAGACAGCATCTCTTGACTCCCCACTTTCGTAAGATGGGTATATTCAAGTGTGTACCCTTCCTTCCACCTCTTCTCCCCTTCTACCTTCCAGTTGCTGTCAAATGTATAATTACTTTCTCATTGTCAAAGTTGATAACATTTACATACTCTTCTATATTACATCTCCCATGCTTTGTTTCTAGGTTGATTCTAAAATTTGACAACCAATAAATAATGTTTATATTATTGTGACTTTGCAAATATAATTCACCGAAGTCAGGGACGCATTATGGCTTTCATGGGCACTGGGCACTTTTGCCTTCACTGGCCCTTTCTCCATAAAAAATAAATATCAAAAAAATTATATGACTACATTGGTATAAAAATGAGTATATTAATATTATATATTAAAGCATTTTCTTCGACCTAAAAATCCTTTTTTTCATTCTAATTTTAAAATAAATTGGAACATTTTTGTAGGCCTCTGATAATATCATGGGCCCTAGTCACTGTGCTTCCTCTGCCTAATAGATAACTCAGCCCTGACTGCAGAACCAAGTAGTGAAGAGTGATTCTATTTCTTTCTCTATAGTTCCAAAATACTGGGCCCTGTGTCATTCAAAGGAGAGTATGCAAATAAACTCTCCTTTCTATATTACACTTACTGCTCAAAACCATATCATATTTTATACCTTGATTCTTATCCACATCATGCCTCTCTTGAACAGCTTTTTTTGTTTATTTTCGTCTGTCTTTTTTTGTTGTTAGAAGAAACATATGCCTTCATTTTTCCCATTTAGAACCTTTTTAGTGTAATGAAATACATACAACAAAGTATTTACCATTTCAACCATTTTTACTTGTACAGTTCAGTGACGTTAATTACATTCACCATGCTTTGCAACCATCGCAACTACCCATTTCCAATTTTTCATCACTCTTACCAGAAACTCCACCCCAAAACCAAACCCACTGCCGTTGAGTCAATTCCAACTCATAGCGACCTCATAGGGTGTCCAACGCTGTAAATATCTAAGGAAGCAGACTGCCACGTCTTTATCCCGACCTTTCAGTTAGCAGTCAATCGCTTTAACACTGCGCCACCAGGGCTCCTTAACAAAAACTCAGAAAAAAACAAAAAACCAGTTGCCGTCCAGTCAATTCCGACTCATAGCAACCCTATAGTACCCCTTAATCAATAACTCCCCACTTCTCCCTCCCAACCACCCCTGGTAACCACTAATCTACTTTTGTCTCTATGTATTTGCTCTTCTAGATATTTTTTATAAATGTGATCATATATTTGTCCTTTTGTGTCTGACTCATTTCACTTAGCATGTTTTCAAGGTTCATACATGTTATAGCATATATCAGGACTTCATTTCTCTTTGTGGCACTGTTGTTTGGATATACCACATTTTGTTAATCCATTCATGTCAGCCACCACATGATGTGGTGTGGTTCCTCTAAATTTATTCTTTTCTTTTTCCAGAAATTGATTTGGTTTTTCTCATTACTTTGCCTTTCCATATTAATTTTAGAAGAAGCTTGTCTATATCTACAAGAAACCTCCTGGGATTATGATAGAAATTACATTAAATCTATAGATCAATTTGGGGAGAATTGACATTTTAACCATGTTGAGTTTTCCAATTAATGAACACGGTATGTCTCTGTATTTATTTAGGTTTATTTGATTTCTTTCTTCAGTATTTTGTAGTTTTCAGCATACAAATCCTGCACATGGCCAGGAACTGTGGCTTTTAAAAAATTAATTCTGCATGACATTCAGTTGGCTTTTTCACTTAGAAAACTTGTTCTCCATCAGTTTTGGGAAATTTTATTTTATTATTCCTTTGGTAATTTTCTCTCCTTATTTTTGGAATTTCTAATAATTGGATGTTAGATGTTGAACCTCCTGGATTGTTCTTTTTTATTGCTTTTCTTTCCTCTTTTATTTTTTATTCCTTTTTTCTTCATTGTGGGAGATTTCCTCAGCTTTATCTTCTAACCCTTCTGTGGTAGGCAGAATTCTAAGATGGCCCCCAAGATTCCTGCCCTCCTGGTATATGTGCCCTGTGTAGTAATCCCCTCTCCTTGAGTATGGGCAGGTCCTGTGATATGACAAGATGCCACCCCTGTGATTAGGTTACATGACAAAGGTGAAGGAATTCTGCAGATGTAATTAAAGTCTCAAATTAGTTGATTTTTACTGACTGTAATCAAAAAGGAGATTATCTTGGATGAGCCTGACGTAATCAGGTGAGCCCTAATGGGTCTCAGGATCAGAGACAGAAGAAGTCAGAGAGATTCTCCTGCTGGCCTTGAAGAAGAAAAACTGCGGTGATGTTGTGAACTGTCTATGGAGAGGGGCAACTCTAGGAGGTGAGGGTCTCATTCTTAAAACTTCAAGGAACTAAATTTTTCCAACAACTTGAATGAGCTTGGAAAAGAACCCTGAATTCCAGATGAGAACACCTCTTAGCTGATACCTTGATTGCAGCCTTATGAGACCCTGAGCAGGGAATCCAGCTACACCATGCCTGGACTTTTGACCTACCTACGGAAACTGTAAGATAATACATATGTGTTGTTTTAAGCTACTATGTTTGTGGTAATTTGTTACACAGCATAGAAAACTAATATACCTTCTATGACTTTTTATTTTGCCAATCCTATTTTGTATTTCCAAGGGTTCACAATTTAAAAAAAATTAATTTGTTTCAAATAAGTAATACCTTCATATGTTCAAAAATCAAAACAATATACAAAGGTTTTCTTCGAGAAGTTTTGCGAAGAGTTCTTCGATCCTGTTGTTTATAACATTTTATTCTTGTTTTACAGATGTCATATATTCTCAAATTTCTCTGCAGATACTACTTGGAGTTTTATTTAAAGCTATCTTTAGCTTCCTGAATTAATGCTGCTTCTTCCATTTAGCTTGCGCTTTCTATTTAATGTTTCAGCCTTTCCTCATATGTCCAATGCTCCCTTGTTTCCTGTTCATCTTTTAAAATGAGGCAATGAGAGTCTGACTGGGGTCTGGGTGCATGTGAGCAGACCTTGTCAATGGGCAGATTTTGCTTAAGCATAATGGGATGGGAGTTGGTCACTAACCTTTTGTTTTCTTTTTTTATGGGCGGAGAGAGTTCTCCAAATACCAGACTGCACAAGACCTAACTCTGAGACACCAACATCCAACCAAAACCAAAACCCGCTGCTGTCGAGTCAATTCCAGCTCATGGCGACTCCATGAGTTACAAAGTAGAACTGCTTCCATAGGGTTTTCTTGGCTATAAACTTTACAGAAGCAGATCGCCAGGCCTTTCTTTCACAGCGCCACCAGGTGGGTTCAAACTACCAACCTTTAGGTTAGTAGTCAAGCGCAAACCGTTTTTCCACCCAGGGACCATTGTTCTCTAGATAGTTTGTTCCACTTCTGTAATGAAGAAACTCTTTGCTTTTAGGCTGGCAAGTAAATATTTGGCTGCCGGTTTGCCTCCGTGTAGGGATTGAGGGCTAACTGTTCTTTAAACAGAACTTCAGTTAGTTGCCCGGTTGTCAGCCTCACTTCTCACTCTTGTTCTTTGTTGTACTTGCAGCGTCTGAGGCCAGACCTCACTAAGGTTCGCAAGGTAGGCAAGCCACCTCTTTAGCCGCAGCCCCTTCCACACATAGTTTAAGAGGATTGTTTGTTCCACTCTGCTTTATCAGTTAGCACTCCTCCAGACGCTTTCTGACTTCAGAAATTTATTTAAATTTCTCATCCACTGATGGCTCTCCCCCTGTTCTCTTTGGTGTGACGGATTTACGCATTTTAAAATTTCTGTACTATTGTTTTAATGAGGTCTCTGGAGGAAGAGGACTTAAATGTTTATGCTCAGTCTATCATCCTTAACTGGAAAAATATAAAACGGGGGTAGTAGTTGTGCCATTACATAGGTTTTATTGAGGATTAAATGATTTATGCACGTAAATTGCTTAGCCCATTGCTTGGCACGTATTTGAATATTTACAAATATTAGCTATTATTATTATTGCCATGACAAGCAATTGGGAGATTTATTTCTGAACAGGGAATCCTTACCTGATGCCACTGAAAATCCTGCCAGGCAGGCGACCACCACAGACAACATCAAGTCAGACGTGATCTGAGTTTCAGTGCCTTTGGTTCCTGAAATGATGCTTCTGGAAACAGCTTTAAGTTTGGGGAGAAGCCATGTAGGGAGAGGGGGTAGAGGGGAGAGCTGAACGCTCCGAGGGGGCAAGTCCTGAAATGGAAACAGCGCGGCAGCACCAGAGCAACAAAATCTCAATTTTCTCTTGCAACAAACTGGGGAGTCAGCTGTGCTGATGGATGGTGGGTGGTCAGCAGCAGCAGCAGCAGGCTCATGTAGAGACCAGAACCAGGGCGAAGAAGCTGACAACAAAGGACTCAGATTTTCCATTGACCCAAGGAAGCCAAGAGGGGTGGGGGTTGTAACCAGGAGGCCAATGAATAGGAACTGGATTTGTTTTACTCTCAGAAGAGTTGCAAATCCTCCCAGTAGTAGCAACTCGTTTCTTTCTCTGTTCATCAGGCTCCCTCACTTCCTCCTGAGTGACTGTGGGCACTGTGCCTGGTTGCACCCACTAATCCCTAGACAGAGACCAGAAGGATTGGTCGCTGTACACCTGTATCCTCAGTCCTCCTCTCCAGAGAAGCCTGTTCTCTGAGGACGGGGCTGATCTTATATGCAGTAGGAGTAGGTAGCTTGCCTAGGTTTTGTAAACTCTTTAACAGAGCTGTCAAAACAACATCATTCCCAGAAATATCTCCCTAGCTAGCCCACTATGCTGCTATAATCCCATAGTTCTAGTTACGATGCAAATACTACGAGAAGTTTGGTATTCAGACATGAGACCATTACCAGCCAGAAGACATTAAGTCTAATTTGCTTATATGATCAACCAGCTACCCAGCAGGCTTCCCTTAAGAGATGGGAGGGGAGGAAAAGAAGGGGTACCTGTACTTGGCAGAGAAAGAGAGGCAGATCAGGAGGGGTGCCCTCAAGGCAATCTTCCCAACTTGGATGGGAGGCTGGAATGCTTTTCCAAGGTCCCTTCCCCACCGTGATTCTAAGACTCTAAATTTTTGAGAGGTGAGAAGATAAAGTCTATTCCTCTTGCTTATTCGGGAATTCCAGAGTATCCAGTCACTTGGGGAAGGAGGGACAGATAACAGGACCTAGGGAGTGGGTGAAATGTCTGGAGAAGAATTTGGGTCAAAGCTCTGGGAGGCTCCTTTCCTTCACATCACCTTTAGAGAAACACAGTGGAGCTAAAAGAGCCCTGAAACCTGGCTTTAGGCTCATGAGTCTATACCAAACTCACTTTATTTCCCAAGGCAATCACTTGATTTCTCTGCCGCAGTCTCTTTATCTATAAAATGGGGATGGTAATCCCTTACCTTTTTATCTCCACGGCATTGTTGTGAAGGTTAAATTAATTTATGGGCATGAAAGTGGTCCAAATTGTCAGGAGCTCTTTAAAACTCAATATTTTTATATATTAGGCTTAACAAGGGCATAGTGTTGTTAGGTGCCGTCAAGTCAGTTCCGACTCATAGCGAACTTCTGTATAACAGAACAAAACTTTCCCTGGTCCTGTGCCATACTCACAATAGTAGGTATGTTTGAGCATGTTGTTGCAGCCACTTTGTCAATCTATCTCTTTGAGGGTCTTCCTCTTTTTCACTCACCGTATACTTTACTCAGCATGATGACCTTGTCAAGGGATTGGTCCTTCCTGATAACATGTCCAAAGTAAGCAAGATGAAGTTTTGACATTCTAGCTTCTAAGGACCATTCTGGCTGCACTTCCTCCAAGACAGGATATAGTAGTAGGCCTCAATTTGAAGGAAGATTTTTTAAAATAACTTTTTACTGATTATGAAAGTAATATATACTTATGGAAAATACCAAACCAAACCAGTTGTTGCCATTGAGTCAATTCTGACTCACGGCAGCCTCATGTGTGTCAGAGTAGAACTGTGCTCCACAGGGCTTTCAATGGCTGATTTTTCAGAAGTAGATCACTAGCTCTTTCTTCTGGGGCACTTCTCTGTGAACTTGAACCTCCAATATTCCAGGTAGCAGCCTAGTGTGTTAACTATTTGCACCACCAAGGAACTCCTGTGGAAAATATTGTTGTTGTTAGGTGCTGTTGAGTTGGTTTCGACTCATACCGACCCCATGTACAACAGAACAAAACATTACCCAGTCCTGCACCATCCTCACAATCATTGCTACATTTGAGCCCATTGTTACAGCCACTGTGTCAATCCATCTCATTGAGGGTCTTCCTCTTTTTCGCTGACCCTCTACTTTACCAAGCATGATGCCCTTCTCTGGGGACTGGTCCCTACTGATAACATGTCCGAAGTATGTGAGACAAAGCTTCCCCATCCTCCTTCTAAGGAGCACTCTGGCTGTACTTCTTCCAAGACAGACTTGTTTGTTCTTCTGGCAGTCCATGGTATATTCAATATTCTTCACCAACACCATAATTCAAAGGCATCAATTCTTCTTCGATCTTCCTTATTCATTGTCCAGCTTTTGCATGCATATGAGGCAACTGAAAATATCATGGCTTGGGTCAGGCAAACCTTAGTCCTCAAAGTGACATCTTTGCTTCTGAACACTTTAAGAGGTCTTTTGCAGCAGATTTGCCCAATGTCATGCGTGGCTTGATTTCTTGACTGCTGCTTCCATGGGTGTTGATTGTGGATCCAAGTAAAACGAAATCCTTGACGACTTCAATATTATCACCGTTTATCATGATGTTGCTTATTGGTCCAGTTGTGAGGATTTCTGTTTTCTTTATGTTGAGGTGGAATCCATACTGAAGGCTGTAGTCTTTGATCTTCATCAATAAGTGCTTCAAGCCCTCTTTGCTTTCAGCAAGCAAGGTTGTGTCATCTGCATATGGTGGGTTGTTAATGAGTCTTCCTCCAATTCTGATGTATCGTTCTTCATATAGTGCAGCTTCTCAGATTATATGCTCAACATAAGGATGGAGTATGGTGAAAGGATACTATCCTGATGCACACTTTTCCTGATTTTAAACCATGCAGTATCCCCTTGTTCTGTTCAAATGACTGCTTCTTGGTCTATGTACGGATTTGGCATGAGCACCATTGTTCTGGAATTTCCATTCTTCACAATGTTATCCATAATTTGTTATGATTCACACAGTCAAATGCCTCTGCATAGTCAATAAAACATCTTTCTGGTGTTCTCTGCTTTCAGTCAAGATCCATCTAACATCAGTAATGATATCCCTCATTCCATGTCCTCTTCTGAATCTGGCTTAAATTTCTGGCAGTTTTCTGTCGATGTACTGCTGTAACCATTTTAAAATGATCTTTGGCAAAATTTTGTTAATTTTTAAATCAATTTGTTAATGATATTGTTTGATAATTTCCACATTCTGTTAGATCACTTTTCTTTGGAATGGGCACAAATATGGATCTCTTCCAGTCGGTTGGCCAGGTAGCTGTCTTTCAAATTTCTTGGCTCGGCAGTGAGCGCTTCCAGGGCTGCATCCGTTTGTTGAAACATCTCAATTGGTATTCCATCAATTCCTGGAGCTTGTTTTTCGCCAGTGCCTTCAGTGCAGCTTGGACTTCTTCCTTCAATACCATCGGTTCTTGATCATATGCTACCTCCTGAAATGGTTGAACGTCAACCCATTCTTTTTGGCACAGTGACTGTGTATTCCTTCCATCTTCTTTTGATGCTTCCTGTGTCTCTCAATATTTTGCCCATAGAATTCCTCAATATTGCAACTTGAGGCTTGAATTTTTTCTTCAGTTCTTTCAGCTTGAGAAATTCTGAGCGTGTTCTTCTCTTTTGGTTTTCTAACTCCAGGCATTTGCACATTTGATTATAATTCTTTACTTTGTCTTCTCAAGCCACCCTTTGAAATTTTCTGTTCAGCTCTTTTACTTCATCATTTATTCCACTCGCTTTAGCTACTCTACACTCAAGAGCAATTTTCAGAGTCTCTTCTGCTATCCACTTTGGTCTTTTATTTCTTTCCTGTTTTTTAATGACCATTTGCTTTCCTCATGTTTGATGTCCTTGATGTCATCCCACAACTCATCTGGTCCTTGGTCATTAGTGTGTAATGCATTGAATCCATTCTTGAGATGGTCTATAAATTCAGGTGGGATATACTCAAGTTCGTACTTTGGCTCTCATGGACTTGTTCAAATTTTCTTCAGCTTCAACTTGAACTTGCATATGAACAATTGGTGGTCTGTTCTGCAGTCGGCCCCTGGCCTTGTTCTGACTGATAATATTGAGCTCCATTGCACCTTTCCACAGATGTAGTCAATTTAATTCCTATGTATTCCATCTAGCAAAGTCCACGTGTATAGTCACCATTTATGTTGTTGAGAAAAGGTATTTACAATGAATAAATCGTTGGTCTTGTAAAATTCTATCATGCAGTCTCCGGCATCGTTTCTATCACCAAGGTCTTATTTCGCAACTATGGATCCTTCTTCGTTTCCATCTTTTGAATTCCAATCATCAGTAATTACCAATGCATCTTAATTGCATGTTTGATCAATTTCAGACTGCAGAAGTTAGTAAAAAATCTCCAACTTCTTTATCTTTGACATTAGTGGTTGGTGCGTAAATGCAAATAATAGTTGTATTAACTGGTCTTCCTCATAGGCCCAGAAATATTATCCTATCACTGATGGTGTTGTACTTCAGGATAGATCTTGAAATTTTTTTTTTTTTTTGATGATGAATGCAGTGCCATTTCTTTTCAATTCGTCATTGCTGGCATAGTAGGCCATATGATTGTCTGATTCAAAATGGAAAATATAAACAGGCATAAAGAAGAAAATTCAAATCACCCTTTAGATTTTGGTGTATTTCCTTCTAGTCTCTTTTTCTCCATGAGGACAAAGACTGTGTCTGTTTAGTCCACTGCTGTATATCCAGAATCTATCACTGTGCAAGCACATAGTATATCCTCAATAAATTTTTGTTGAATTATGGCATAGTGGTTAAGAGATCATCTGCTAGCCAAGAGGTCAGCAGTTTGAATCCACCAGCCTCTCCTTGGAAACCCTATAGGGCAATTCTACCCTGTCTTATGGGGTTGCTATGAGTGATAATTGACTTGACAGCAACTTTTGTTTGTTTATATTTTCTTAATAAAAAACTATTCTCTATGTATAGTTTTCTATCCTGCCTTCTTTACCTAATTATATCTTGAGCATTTCCTACAACACTAAATATTCTTCAAAAATATTATTTTTAATGTCTGCTTTATACTCCATCATGCTAATGTGTCAATTTTCTACTATTGGACATTTGGGTTACTTCCAACCTCCTACTATTATAATTTAAGATGAAATAAACATTTTCATCATAAAATCTTTATGCCCATACATGTTTATTTCCTTTGGATCAATCTTAACAGTGGAATTGCTGCATTTCATGGTAAGAACATTTGAAAGGCTTTTAATACACATACCAGACTGCCTTCCAAGAAAGTTGTACCAATTTACTTACCAGCCAGCAGTGTCGTGTTTTTTTTTCCTTAATGCACATAAGTTTTTGATTTTGACTTTGTCACACCTATCTAAATTTTCCCATTGGTACTTCTTCCATTGCATTTATGCTTAGGAAGTCCTCAAGGAAGATCTTTTAAAATGATAAAAGGTCAATTTGTATGCAGTTCCTGCTTTTGAAATGCAATGTATTCATGGAAGCTTTATCATAAGACAGTCTACATACTGGGAAATGGATGAAGCTCATGCATACACATGGCTATATTCATCTATTCCAACTTGATTGGTTTCATCAGCAGAAACTAATTAACATGTGGGTAAAGGCAGCAAGGGGTGAAGTATAGGTGTACAGAAAGCAGTGTGGCAGGGTAAAGCAGTGAACAGCACCTGCCTCTAAACTGTTCCTATGTCCTTCTTGGATATTAGAGAGTTTTCAAACAAACTCTGTTCAGAAGACCTCTTTCCAAAGCTGGAAGAGCCCTATAGTACAGGGCTTAGGTAACTAGCAGGTGGAAGGGAGGCTGAAGAAAGGCCTAGAATTGCTCCTAGAATGAGGAGATGCTGGAGAGTGACAAGCACTTCAGAGAGGTTTGCCCTTGATTCTGACCTTCCTTTAATGGAAGTCTTGATTGATTTGAGGACTGGATGACTGGATTTTTGAAATAAATAAAGCTCAAACTGACCCTCAGCAGGGAGGTGGGATAGTTACCCAAGAGCAAGTGCTTTTGGTTCACTCTGGGGCAAAGAAGATAAGAGAGGTTCAAAAAGGAGATGTTCAGGAGGTGGGGCCGAGTCGGCGGAGAAGTCAGACGCTTTCAGTGGACCCTCTCACAAAAAAGACCCGAAAAAAACAAGTGATTCTATTATATATGGCAATCTGGGAGCCCTGAACATCAAAGGCAGAGTTGAGGAACTGGACTGAGTAGGAGCGGGAGGGAGAGATGGTTCGGAAACAGCGAGGAGTTGCCAGACTTCACCTGGTGAGAGCCTGAGCCCTTCAGGCCTGATCAGCTCGGGGGTAAGCGGTGAGGCAGGCGAGCAGCTGTGCTCAGGAGGCGTCTTTTCCACGCCAAGAGAGACCCAGAACCAGAGACTCGACACAGGCCACCCAGAACCAGTGAGAAGCAGCCCTCATTGGTAAAAGATAAGTACTTGCATACGGCTTACCGCGTGGATCAAAAACACCCCCCTTAGGGAAAAACCTCTTTCTCACTTACCTCTCCACTCCTGGACTGGCTTCAGCAATTGCCAAATCCCCTGGGCTGGAAGTAAGATCCGTCACACGCCCAGAGCCATTCTCCCTGCCTTGGAGAGTGAACAAATTAACAAACAGGAAAAAGTAAACTGCCGGCTCCCCTAAGCCAGGAACCAGCGTAGGCACAGCTCCTTTGCCTAGGCACAAGCATAAGGGATCCACGGAATTTCAGTGTCTTTCCCCCTGCATAGACATTTGTGGGCCCATTTCAACAGGGTAGGCCCTCATTACCACAGTACAACAGGGTATGTACCGGAACTCTAACTTCAACTGTTTCACCTGTGAAGTGGCAGGTTCTTGACATCTGAC
>NW_004444004.1:916112-936605 GCF_000243295.1 Trichechus manatus latirostris | reverse complement strand
GGTGAGGTTGTGGAGAGACTGGAACACTTATACACTTTTGGTGGGAATGTAAAATGGTACAACCACTTTGGAAATCGATTTGGCGCTTCCTTAAAAAGCTAGAAATAGAAGTACCATATGATCCAGCTATCCCACTCCTTGGAATATATCCTAGAGAAATAAGAGCCGTCACACAAATAGATACATGCATACCCATGTTCATTGCAGCACTGTTCACAATAGCATACAGATGGAAACAACCTAGGTGCCCATCAACGGATGAATGGATAAACAAATTATGGTATATCCACACAATGGAATACTCGCAACGATAAAGAACAACGATGAAGCCGTGAACCATAACATGGAGGAAGCTGGAGGTCATTATGCTGAGTGAATTTAGTCAGTCACAGAAGGACAAATATTGCATCAGACCACTATTATAAGAATACAAGAAAAGGTTTAAACACAGAAGAAAACATTCTTTGGTGGTTATGAGGGTTAGGAGGGAGGGGGAGAGTTATTTACTAAGTAGATAGTAGATAAGAATTATCTTAGGTGAAGGGAAGGACAGCACTCAATACGGGGGAAGTCAGCATAACTGGACTAAACCAAAGCTAAGAAGTTTCCGGAATACAATCAAACACTTCGAGGGAACAGAGTAGCAGGGTTAGGGGTCTGGGGACCATGCTTTCAGGAGACATCTAGGTCAACTGGCATAACAAAGCTTATTAAGAAAATGTTATGCATCCTTCTTTGGTGAGTGGCGTCTGGGGTCTTAAAAGCTTGCAGGCGGCCGTCTAAGCTGCATCAATTGGTCCCAACCACCTGGAGTAAAGGAGAATGAAAACATCAAAGACACAAGGAAAGTAGTAGCCCAAGAGACAGAAAGGGCCACATAAACTAGAGACTTCATCAGCCTGAGACCAGAAGAACTAGATGGTGCCCGGCTACCACCAATGACCGCCCTGACAGGGAACACGACAGAGAGTTCCAGATGGAGCAGAAGAGTAGAGTGCAGAACTCAAATTCTAGTAAGACCAGACGTAATGGTCTGACTGAAACTGGATGTAACCTGGAAAGCATGGCCCCTGGATTCTCTGTCACCCTAGAACTAAAACAATTTCCAAGGCCAACTCTTCAGACAGGGATTGGACTGGACTGTGGGACATAAAGTAATATCGTGAGGAGTGTGCCTCTTAGCTCAAGTAGATACAAGAGACTAAATGGGCAGCTTCTCTCTGCAGGTTAGATGGGAAGGCAGAGAGGGTTAGGAGCTGGTTGGATGGACATGGGGAACCAGGAGTGGAAAGGAGGAGTGTGCCATTACAGTATAGGGAGAGCAATTAGAGTCACATAACAATGTATGTATAAATTTTTGTATGGGAAAAAATAAAAAATTTTTAAAAAAGGAGAAATGCAGTCATTGATTGTCTCTATCCCCACAACATCTAGCAGAGTGCCTAGCACATAGTAGACATTCAGGAAATATTTGTAGAATGGATGGATTAAAAAATGAATGCTGCTTTGTTAGTCTATGTACCCAGAGAGTCTCTTATTCACTCGCTTCTATTTTCTGTGCCTTGGCCTTCCCCCTTTAGCATGCAGACTTTCTTATGCTATTTCTCTTTCTCTCAGGGAGCCTTTCTCAAAGCCCTGAAACTAGACATTCTAATTGTTTCATTATGCAGTGGTTAAGAGGATGAGGTCTAGAGCTACATACATTTGGGATAGCTCCCTCCATTTACCATGAGAGGTTGTGTGTTATTGGGTAACTTATTTAACATTTCTAAACCTCAGGTTTTTCCATTTGTAAACTGGGGTTAACAATGGTATCTACCTCTCTGGACTGTTGGGAGTATGAAATGAGATAACACATGTAAAGGACTTAACACAGTGCCTGACACATAGTAAATGCTCAGTGGTTGGTAGCTGTATTAGTTTCCTGTGGCTGCTGTAACAAATTACCACAAACTTGGTGGCTTGAAACAACAGAAATACACTCTTTCACAGTTCTGGAGGCGAGGATTCTGAAATCAGTTTCGCTGGGCCAAAATCAAGGTGTCATCAGGGTCACGCTCCCTCTGGAGAATCCTGCTCCTTGCTTCTTCAAGCTTCTGGTGGCTGCCGGCATCTGTGGCTTATGGCCACATCACTCGAATTTCTGCCTCTGTGGTAATATTGCCTTGTCTCTTCTGTTTGTGTGTCTGAATAGCCCTCTGCTTCCTTCTTATCAGGATACATATGATTGCATTTAGGGCTCACCCAGATAATCCAGGATAATCCACTCATCTCTAGATCCTTAATTTAATCACATCTGCAATTACCTTTTTTTTTTTTTTGCCATATAAAGTAACATTCACAGGTTCCAGGGATTAGCAGATGGATATCTTTTGGGGGGCCATTCTTCAGCCTACCAAAGTAGCTTTTATTATTATTTAAGAGAGTGAAGGCCTCCCAAACCTCTTGGTAACTCTAAAGGGCTAATTATTTAATTCAGTATATCTCTGAGTTCGTGCTGCCTCTTCTGTCAAGGAACATCAAGGACTTACTCAAAATTTTTTGAGGAAAGTGAGGCAACACTGAAGCACAAAGAATTTAAGATTAATTTTGAACATCACTTACTAGTGGGAATAATCTTCTTTAGTCAACAAACTTTTATTGCAACTATCCCCTCACACCTAATTTCAGGGTTGTGGCAGAGCCTCCTGGTTGTCCCCCAATATCCATTTCCCTTTTATTCCATAGTAGCAGAAACTTTAGCAGGGTACATGGCTTATCAGAAAAAATATTCTATTTCTTAAGAGCCCTGGTGGTGCAGTGGTTAAGAGCTCGACTGTAAACCAAAAGGTTGGCAGTTCGAATCCACCAGCCACTCCTTGGAAACCCTATATTGTAGTTCTACTCTGTCCTATAGGGTTACTATGAGTCAGAATCGACTCGACTGGCAATGGGTTTGGTTTTGGGTTTGAGCTTCCCTTCTAACTACAAGTGACCAGGGGGTGTATGTAAAGTTTGGGCCAATGGAATGCAAGCATAAGTGATATGTGTCAGCTCTAGGAACCTTCCTTAAGAATGCTGCTCATGTACTTTGCCTCTTCTTTGAACCTTCCTACATCCTACTGTCTACAATGCAGATATAATTGTTGGAGCTCTAGAGCAACACCTTGGACCACGAGGACAAGGGCAATACTGTAGGAATGAGCTAGAAATAGCCTGAATCCCTGAGAACATCATGGGACAGAACTACCATGAACTTGGCATTTAAATGAGGGAGAGATATAATGTGTTGTTTAAGTCATGTTTATTTTAGGTTTTCTGTCTCTAGAATTCAAACCTAATCCTAACCAAAGTAGATTTTTTTTGTCCTCCTCCTCCTCTTCTTCTTTTGGTAGTGGTGGTTGTTTTGGTAAGCAAAGGCCCACTTGCTAAGAGACTTCAAGTGTGATGAAGTCATCGCTTTGCTCATTTTTCTATATGATTTCAGCATGCGTGTGGACAACGCATGCAACTGGCCTCTCCGTTCTTTGGTGTCTCACTCCAATGTCCTTATTCTCTATGCCACCTTAGTCACACATGACTGTTCAACTCCCCAGATCAGTAACTAAAACATCCTACTCTATGACCACAACTTTTTCTTCTTGTCTTATTCAACTATTCACTCTATGACCCCTTTTTGACCTCATCAGGGCCTCCAGTATTTTGCCTTCTTAATTTTTTCGAAGTCCATCAGCTCTCTTTTTTATTTTCTTCTACTCTTATTCAGCTTACATTACATGGCTCATAATTTCAACATCTTGTCACTATTCCAAACTCTCCTCTCCCTTTGACTTTTTGCTGCTCTTGTCTGGTAAAATTCTAACTGTGGCTGAACTTTATTGTCTGTTTTATTGATGTCTTAACCCAAGCACCCAAGCACTGCCAGAGAAGTTATACAATGGGGCAGATTGAGATCAGTATAAATTGATGATGATAAAGCAATTTCAGTTAAACATGGCATATTGAACACCGTTCCCACTTGAAACCCCACTAAAACAGGAGTAATGAGTATTTACAAAAGGTATAGGCTCATGGCATGTGCAAAGAACTAGAGATAGAAAACCAAAAGGGAAGAACACGTTTGGCATTTCTCAAGCTGAAAGAACTGAAGAAAAAATTCAAGCCTCGAGTTGCAGTAGTGCAGGATTCTACGGAGAAAATATTAAACGATGCAGGAAGCATCAAAAGAAGATGGAAAGAATACACAGAGTCACTGTACCAAAAAGAATTGGTCAACGTTCAAACATTTCAGGAGATAGCATATGATCAGGAACCAATGGTACTGAAGGAAGAAGTCCAAGCTGAACTGAAGGCACTGGTAAAAAACAAGGCTCCAGGAATTGATGGAATATCAATTGAGATGTTTCAACAAATGGATGCAGTGCTGCAAGTGCTCACTTGTCATGCCAAGAAATTTGGAAGATAGCTACCTGGCCAACTGACTGGAAGAGATCCGTATTTATGCTTATTCCCAAGAAAGGTGATCCAACTGAATGTGGAAATTATCAAATAATACCATTAATATCACATGCAAGTAAAATTTTGCTGAAGATCATTCAAAAGTGGCTGCAGCAGTATATCAACAAGGAACTGCCAGAAATTCAAGCCAGATTCAGAAGAGGATGTGGAACCAGGGATATCATTGCTGATGTCAGAAGGATCTTGGCTGAAAGCAGAGAATACCATAAAGATGTTTACCTGTGTTTTACTGACTATACAAAGTCATTTGACTGTGTGGATCATAACAAATTATGGATAACATTGCGAAGAATGGGAATTCTAGAACACTTAATTGTGCTCATGTGGAACCTGTATGTAGATCAAGAGGCAGTCATTTGAACAGAACAAGGGGATACCACGTGGTTTAAAGTCAGGAATGGTGTGAGACAGGGTTGTACCTTTTCACCACACCTATTCAATCTGTATGCTGAGCAAATACTCCCAGAAGCTGGACGCTGTAAAGAATAACGGGGCGTCGAGTTTGGAGGAAGGCTCATTAACAACCTTCATTATGCAAATGACACAACCTTCCTTGCTGAAAGTGAAGATAACTTGAAGCACTTACTGATGAAGATCAATGACCACAATCTTCAGTATGGATTACATCTCAACATAAAGGAAACAAAAATCCTCACAACTGGACCAGTAAGCAATATCATGATAAACGGAGAAAAGATTGAAGTTGTCAAGGATTTCATTGTACTTGGATCCACAATCAACATCCATGGAAGCAGTAGTCAAGAAATCAAAAGATGCATTGCATTGGGCAAATCAGCTGCAAAAGATCTCTTTGAAGTGTTGAAAAGCAAAGATGTCACCTTGAAGACTAAGGTGCGCCTGACCCAAGCCATGGTGTTTTCAATCACTTCATTTGCAAACTAAAGCTGGACGATGAATAAGGAAGACTGAAGAAGAACTGACGCCTTTGAATTGTGGTGTTGGCAAAGAATATTGAATATACCATGGACTGCCAAAAGAATGAATAAATCTGTCTTGGAGGAAGTACAATGAGAATGCTCCTTAGAAGCAAGGATGGTGAGACTACATCTCACATACTTTGGACATGCTATCAGGAGGGATCAGTCTCTGGAGAAGGACATCAGGCTTAGTAAGGCAGAGGGTCAGCAAAAGAGAGGAAGACCCTCAACGAGATGGATAGACACAGTGATTGCAGCAATGGGCTCAAGCATAACAATGATTGTGAGGATCGTGCAGGACTGGGCAGTGTTTCATTCTGTTGTACATAGAGTTGCTATGAGTCGGAACCGACTCGATGGCACCTAACAACAACAACAGCATAGGCTCATGAGAACAAAGAGAGCAGAAAATGAGACCACAGAGGATAAGAGATGTGAACAAATTTTTGGAACATAGACTGCAGGTGGAGAAGTTAGCAGAGCTGAAAAGGCTGAATATCAAATCTCTGAAAAGGAGGATGCCAATGAGAAGCAAACCAATTTACTCACAGAATCCCAGAGAGGCTCAGGAATTGAAAGCACTAGTTATAGAGTAAAGTTGGGGTGGGAACAGAGTGGGGCTGAAAAGAGGTAGTTTTGCTGAAAGTTTCTTTCAATTAAAAAAATGGGCAAAGGACTTGAATGGACATTTCTCCAAAGAAGATATACAAATGGCCAACAAGCACATGAAAAGATGCTCAACATCATTAGTCATCAGGGAAATGCAAAGCAAAACCACAATGAGATACTCCTTTACTGCTACTGGGATAGTTAATATATATTTTTTAAAACTGGAAAATAACAAGCGTTGGTGAAGATGTATAGAAATTGGAACCTTCATGCATTGCTGATGGGATTATAAAATGGTGCAGCCACTGTAGACTGCAGTTTGGCAGCTTCTCAAAAAGTTAAACATAGAGTCACCACATGACCCAGCAATTCCACTCATAGGTATATACTCAAAAGACTTGAAAGGAGGAACGCAAACAGATACTTGTACACCAATGTTCACTGCAGCATGTGATGGTTAAGATTGTGTGTCAGGTTGACTGGGCCATGATTCTCAGTGTTTAGGCAGTTGTATAATGTTGTAATCACCTCCCTGTTGAATTTGATATGTGATCACCCCCATTATGGAATATGCTGAATGGTACTGGCGGGGGCGGGGCCTGTGGCGGCTCACTACCCCCTCAGCCTTCATCTCTCCCGCCTCCACTGCCTACTTCTTCCTGCTCACCTTGCCAAGGTTTTTGGCTTGTTCTGGATCCTGCAACTGCCTCGTGTCACCTGACCTCCAGTTCTTGGGACTCGAGCTAGCAGCTTACCTGCCGATTTTGGGATTCATTGATCTTCACAGCCTGTGAGGAAGAGTCTTGCTCCCCAACCTGCCGATCTTGGGTTCACCAGCCCCTGCAGCTACGTGAATCAGGAGAAGCTTTGTGGTCTTGCCTGCCGATCTTGGGATTCTTCGACCTTCAAAGCCTGCGAGTGGGAGCCCTGCTCTCCGACCTGCTGTTCTTGGTTTGCCAGCCTCTGTCGCTGTGTGAATCGGGAGAGGCCTCTATCCTGATCCATGGACTTGGGATGTTCCGGCCTCTACAATCACGTGAGCTGTTTCCTTGATATAAGTCTCTCTCTATATATATATTTATATGCTTTACTGGTTTTGCTTCTCTAGAGAACCCAGCCTGAGATACAGCATTATTCACAATAGCCAAAAGTTGGAAACAACCCAAATGTCCATCTAGAAATGAATGGATAAACAAAATGTTTATATACATACAATCAGGTATTATTCAGTCATAAAGAGAAATGAAGTTCTGATACATGCTAGGTATGACATGGATGAACCTTGAAAACATTGTGCTTAGTGAAATATGTCAGACACAAAAAGACAAATATTGTATGACTCCATTTATATGAAATACTTAGAATAGGCAAATGCATAAAGACCAAAATTTATAAGTAGTGACCAGGGGCTGAGGAAGGAGGGAATTGGAGTTATAGTTTAAGGAGTACTGAGTTTCTGTTTAGGGTGAAAAAAAAAATTGGAAATGGATAGTGGTAATAGTAGCAAAACATAATGAATGTAATTAATGTCACTGAATTGTACACTTAAAAATGGTTAAAATGGCAAATTTTATGTTATATATATTTTACTACAATAAATTATTAATTAAAAAAAGTTACATCCCTGAGTCTCTTCCCCCACCCCACAGAGTCGTGTAACTACCCCTCCCTCTCCTGGAGAGATTTATTTCATGGAGAACCTGACCCAGGGAGACTTTGGTTTGGGGGTATCAGGCACAGAGCAAGATACAGGTACCATTTGAAAACAGTGAGATTAAGTAAAAGTCTATATATTCAATGGTGAGACCCGCCCCCCCATACCTCTTGTACCACTCTGCTCCAAGGATGTAAGCAGCCAGATATATAGCCCCCAGGTGAGGGATTGGAGGATTGCACTCCAGAGAAACTGAATGGCCCAGAGAAAAGATCTACAGACACAGGCAGTCCTTGCTTTGCACAGTAGTGTGGGACCATACAATTACTGCTGCAAGCTGAAACCATGCAAAGTGATTTTAATAATCAACGGGAAAAATTACAATTTTTTTCATGACCTTTGAAAATTTTTTGTCAAAACTTTAGAAACTCTCTTAATGTCAGTTATAAACGTGTAGGAAAAGAATATAATTGTAAAACTAATATTCATTTAATGCACTGTAATTTAAAACATTAGGGAGAATTAAAGAGTTTTTGTTTTTTATAAAAAACTTATCAAAAAGTAGTTTTTTTACAGTGCTTGCCTTCTTCTAATCATATAACTTGTAATGTAGAGTGAGCATCTTTTCTATGTCTTGGCATGGAAATTGCCTACTCTAAGTTTGGATCAGCTTTGAACATTTTATCCCCCGCACTTTCAATCTTGTGAAAAAAATAGAGTTCCTTTACGTGAAGTTTTTTGCCAGCAGCACTTCCTCTGGGACATCTTCATCCTTTTAGTCACAACCACTTTTCTCATATATGTCGATAAGTTTGCCTTCACTAAGTTTCTCTGGCTGCATATCAAGAGTCTCTCCTTTATGGCCACTTCATGATCCATCATCTTTCGTCACATATGTTATTGATGGGGTTGTCTTTCAAAAAAGAGCGGTATCATCAACATTAAATGGTTGATCATCATCATAAACACTTGCCTTAAATAATCCTTGGAATCTGGGTGCAAATCTCCCAGAAGCATCCTTATCTGTGCTAGAAAGTATTTACTAAATAGCCTACCATTAATCAATTCATGCTGACTTCTGAACTTATGAAAGCAGTCTTTACTGGCAGTGAAAGTTTCTTCTTCGGTCTCTTTGTAATTAGCATTTTCTTGCAATATGGCACCTAACTTCAATACTTTGGCCTGAATGTTAGCCAAACTGATTGGGATTTTTATTATAGTCTTTAATCCAAAGTATAAGTAAACATTTCATCCATAAGCATTTTTCTGTTCCTAATGCAATTTAAACTAAAAGATATGATTTTACCTTGTTTGTTAATGATCATTCAAATTTTTCAATATTGTTCACATCATAGGTTTAGGCAGGCCTAGGTCTTGTCCTATCTTCACTTTGCTGTCACCGTTATCAAATCATGTCCAATTTCACTTCCAGTGTTTTCATTTTTCCATTTCTTTTCTGCACTTTCATCTTTGTTAGCCAGTTCCGTGTTTTGATTATCCATTTTTGTAGAATGTCATGCAGGTTTATCACTGGGAGACAAAGAGTCAACACAACTGTAGTATATGCTTTCCAGTCTGTGTGTGAACTGAATAATGGATGCACAGTGACCAGTCACCAACAGACTTTGAAAGAAGTGACATGATCTCCAGGCACATCTGCTATTTACATAATGATTTGTGGACTAAAGAGCTAGCAGCCAACTTTGTACTTTATATAATTACTCACAGTTAATATACTGTGGTAACTGAAATTTAAACTGTGCTGTTAGGTGAATGGTGTTTTTAACTAAACCATGGAAACTGAAGTTCATGCATATTGGAAACGTGCAAAACCAAGAACTACCTGTATTGACAGTTAGCGTTCTCCCAATGAAAAGTGTAAGTTCCTGCCCAATCATCTGTAGTGAAGCCTACCAGTTAATAAGCCTTAAAAGAACCTCCATTTTAAAATATGAATAGGCTACAAAGGATCACCAGGCATTTGAGGAAAAGTTTCTAACATGGAAGATAGAAACCACCACACACACACACACACACACACACACACACACACACACAAACAGAAAAAACAAACTCAAAGGAAACAGAGACAATGCAGAGAGCAGAAGAAAACTTAGAAAAATAAACTAAAATTAATACCTTAGAGAGTTAAGATATTTCATCCAAGAAATAAATAGAATCCTTAGAAAGAAAAAGGAACAGAGGGTAAGAAAGAGCTATTAGAAATTAAACATAATGTAACTGGATTCTTAAAACATCACTGGAAGAGTTGTAATATAAAGAAAAGATTCTCACCCATAAAGTAAAGCAAAAAGATAAAGAGTTGGAAAATGGGAGAGAAAAGATAAGAAAAATAGAGAACCAATCCAGAAAACCGAAATTCAATCAATAGAAGTTCTAGGAAGAGAGAAGAGAGAAAATGGATAGCAGGAAATTATAAGCACACACACACATATATATACATATACATGTGCATATATATATACACACACATATATATACATATATAGGCACATATATATATATATATATATATGGTATAAATTTCCCAGAACTGAAGGACATGCGTATCCAGATTGCAAGGAGCCAACAAGTGCCCAGCTTAATTAATGAAAAAGGACCTACACTATGGCAAATCATTATGAAAATTCATAATACTAAGGATAAATAAAAGATATTAAAAGCTTTCAGAAAGGAAAAACAGGTTACATACAAAGGATTGGGGAACCAGAATGTCATCAGACTTTTCAATAGCCACACTGGAAGTTAGAAAACAATGGAAAAATGATTTTTAAATTCGAAGGGAAAATTATTTTTAAATAAGGATTTTATACCCCACAAAACTATTAATCAAGATTTATGGTAGAGTAAGGCAATTTTTCTTTATGCAAGGTCTTAGAAAATTACTTCCCACACACCCTTTCTCTGGAAGTGATTAGAGGAAGTGCTTCAGGAAACAGGAATATTTGAGACTCAGGAAATAGGAGATCCATCAAAGGAAGGACATGAAAGGAAACATTAAGATGATAGCTGTGCAGCATAGAGGGCAATCAATCCAGATTGATGCAAGAGGATGAAGGACTGCAGGACAGATGTCTCCGTTAAAAAAAATGGAACTGACAGAATTCTAAATGCTTTTGACCATGCAAAACATAATATCCTACTGGGAGAGTGTCATGGATTGAATTGTGTCCCCCCAAAATATGCGTCAACTTGGTTAGGCTGTGATTCCCAGTATTGTGTGGTTGCCCTCCATTTTGTGATTGTAATTTCATGTTAAAGAGGATTAGGGTGGGATTGTAACACCCTTGCTAAGGTCACATCCCTGATCCAATGTAAAGAGAGTTTCCCTGGGGTGTGGCCTGCACTACCTTTTATCTTACAAGAGATAAAAGGAAAGGGAAGCAAGCAGAAAGTGGGGCCCTCATACCACCAAGAAAGTAGTGCCAGGAGCAGAGCGCATCCTTTGGACCCAGAATCCCTGCGCGGAGAAGCTCCTAGTCCGGGGAAGATTGATGAGAGAGAGGAAACCTTCCCCTGGAACTGACACCCTGAATTTGGACTTTTAGCCTATCTTACTGTGAGGAAATAAACTTCTGTTTGTTAAGGCCGTCCATTTGTGGTATTTCTGTTATAGCAGCACTAGATGACTAAGACAGGGAGTTTAAGGATTATTGATGATAGACAAATAGAAAATCAACAATAACAAAAAGGATGAACTATCACTCTAGAAGGGAAAAAGGATGTAGAAGAAAGAAAATATAGTCACAATACACTATTTGGCTCAGCAGTGAAAGATTATTGACACAGTCATAATAATGTAGACAATGAGGATCAATTTAAACAATAATTGTGATATAATGCTATTGAAATGATGGAGGGTAGGGAAGTCCGTGTATGTGTGCATGAGTGCACAGGAATGTGAAGTGTGTGTGTGTGTGTGTGTGTGTGTGTGTGTGTGTGTGTGCAGGAGGGCAGGGGAGGGGAGAGTATTTCAAAGAGCTAAATGCTATCCTTTCCTTAAATTTTCGATGATTTTTTTTCTTCTATATATTTAAATATTCTCTCTATTGGGTCTTTCCCATCAGCTTTTTAACATGTTTAAAACTCTTCTATTAATAAAATAAAAACAAAAGCACCCAGTCAAACAAAAAGCTATCCCTCAAACTCCTGCCCATTCAACTAACTGTCCTATATCTCTCTCCTACTTTTTATCACAGCCAAACCTCTTGACAGAGTTATCTGTATTCACTCCCTCCATTTCCTATGCAAAAAAAAGCTACTTCCTCTGCAAAATAAGTGAGTTTGGCAAGGTTACAGAGTGCAAGAGGAATATATAAAAATCAATTTATTCCTATATTCTAGCAATGAATAATTATACATTAAAATGTAAAAAAATACCATTTACAATAGTATAAAAACATAAAGTACTTAGGGATAAATTTAACAAAATATACGAAAGACCTGTGCACTAAAAACTACAAGATATCGCTCAGAGAAATGAAAGAAGAGCTAAATAAATGGAGAGATACAGTATGTTCATAGATTGCAAAATTTAGTACTGTTAAGATGTTCAATCTGGATATGGACACAAGAAACCCGGGGTGAAAATGGGTAGTGTGCTGTCACATTGTAAGGATTGCAACGAATGTCATATAACAATACGTGTATAAGTTTTTGTATGAGAAATTAACTTGATCTGTAAACTTTCATCTAAAGCACAATTTAAAAAAAAAAAGATGTTCATTCTCTGCAAATTGAGCTACCAATTCAATGCAATCCCAATCAAAATCCTAGCAAATTTCTTATATAAATTGACAAGGTTATTCTAAAATTTATATGAAAATTCCAAGGACCTAGAATATCAAAAACAATTTTGAAAAAGAGCTAAGTTGGAGTATTTACACTACCTGATTTCAAGTATTACTACAAACTACTAATCTAGACAGTGTGATACTGGTGTAAGAATAGACATACAGATCAGTGAAACAGAATAGTGCGTGTGTATTCAGTATATACATAAATTCCATATATATATATATATTCAATTTATTTTTGATAAAGGTATCAAAGTAATTTCATAGGAAAAGTTTAGCCTTTTTTAAAAAATTGTGGTAACTACACATATAACAAGACATTTGCCATTTTAACATTATTTACATGTACAATTCAATGACATTAATTATGCTCATCATGATGTGCAACCATCACCACTATCCATTTCCAAATTTTTCCATCACCCTTAACAGAAAATCAGTGCCCACTAAGCAATGATTTCCTCTTTTCCCCTCCCTCCTGCTCCTGGTAATCACTCACAAGCTTGGGTCTTTATACACTTGAAATATTCTGGATATTTCATATACGTGGGATCATACACTATTTGTCCTTTTGTGACTTATTTCACTCAGTATAATGTTTTCAAGATTCATCCAGTTGTATCATGTATCAGGACTTTGTCTCTCTTTACGGTAGAGTAACATTCCATTGTATGCATATAGCGCATTTTGTTTATCCATTCATCTGTTGAACATTTAGGTTGTTCCCACCTTTTGACTACTGTGAATAATGCTGCCATGAACATTGGTGCACAAGTATCTATTTGCGTTTCTGCTTTCAATTCTTCTGTATATATACCTAGGAGTGGAATTGCTGGGTCATATGGTAATTCTATGTTTCATTTTTTGAGGAACCACCAAACTGTTTTCCACAGTGGCTGCACAATTCTACAGTCCACTAGCAGTGGACGAGGGATTCAATTCCTCCACAGCCTCGCCAACACCTGTTATTTTCCGTTTTTTAATCGTAGCCATCCTAGTGGAGGTGAAGTGGTATCTCATCGTAGTTTTGATTTACATTTCCCTAATAACTTATGACGTTGAGCATCTTTTCATGCACTCGTTGGTCATTTGTATATATATATTTGGTGAAATGTATATTCAATTCCTTTGTCCATTTTTTGACTGGGTTGCTTGTCTTTTATTATTGTTAAGTTATAGGAATTCTATATATATTCTGGATATTAAGCTCTTATCAGATATATGGTTCCTCCAAATCTTCTCCCAATCTGTAGGTTGTCTCTTCACTTTGTTGACAAAATTCTCTGATGCACAAAAGTTTTTAATTTTGACAAAGTCCCATTTATCTATCTTGTCTTTTGCTGCTCGTGCTTCTGGTGTCATATCTCAGAATCCATTGTCAAAAACTAGATCCTGAAGCATTATATCTTTGTTTTCTTCTAAGAGTTTTATGTTTTAGTTATTACATTTAGGTCCTTGATCCATTTTTAGTTAATTTTTGTATATGGCATAGGTCCAGCTTTATTATTTTGCATGTGGAAATTTAGTTATACCAGCACCATTTATTAAAGAGACTGTTCTTTCCCCCAATGAATGAATTTAGCACCCTTGTTGAAAATCAATTGACCATAGATGTATGGGATTTATTTCTAGACTTTCAATTCTATTCCCTTGGTCTATATGTCCAACATTATACCAGTAAGAGACTGTTTTGATTACTGTAGCTTTATAGCTACTCAGGAAGTATGAGTCCGCCTTTGTTTTTCTTTTTCAAGATTGCTTTGGCTGAACTAGATGGTGTCCGGCTACCACCAAAGACTGCCCTGACAGGGAACACAACAGAGAGTCCCTGACAGAGCAGGAGAAAAGTGGGGTGCAGAACTCAAATTCTGGTAAAAAGACCAGACTTAACTGTTTGATTGAGACCCCAGAAGACATGGCCCCCAGACTCTCTGTTAGCCCAAAACTAAAACCATTCCCGAGGCCAACTCTTCAGACAAAGATCAGACTGGACTATGAGACATAAAATGATACTTGTGAAGAGTATGCCTCTTAGCTCAAGTAGATACATGAGACTAAATGGGCAGCTCTTGTCCAGAGGTGAGATGAGAAGGCAGAGAGGGTCAGGAGATAGTTGAATGGACATGGGAAATCCGGGGTGGAAAGGAGGAGAGTGCTGTCACAGTATAGGGAGGGCAACAAGGGTCACATAAAAACGTATGTATATATTTTTGTATGAGAGACTAACTTGAATTGTAAACTTCCACTTAAAGCACAACAATTTAAAAAAAAGATTGCTTTGATTATTTAGGGTGCCTTGAAGTTCCCTATAAATTTGAGGATTGGCTTTCCCATTTCTTCAAAGAAAGTTGTTGGAATTTTGATAGGAATTGCATTGAATCTATAGATTGCTTTGGATGGTATTGACACCTTCAAAATATTAAGCCTTCCAATCCACAAACATGGAATGTCCTTCCATTATTTTCAACTAATCACCAGTTGCCAGCAAGTGGATTCCGATCATGGCGACCTCATATGTGTCAGAGTAGAACTGTGCTCCATAGGGTTTTCAATAGTTAATTTTTGGGGAAGTAGATCATCAGGCCTTTCTTCCAAGGTGCTTCTTGGTGGACTTGAACTACCAGTCTTTCAGTTAGCAGCCAAGAGCATTAATCGTTTGCACCACCCAGGGACTCCTTCCATTTACTTAGATCTTTAATTTCTTTCACTAATGTTTTATAGTTTTCAGTATACAAGTCTTTTTCCCTGGTTACATTTCTTCCTAGGTATTTTACTATTTTAGATGTTATCATAAAATGGAATTGTTTCTTTAATTTCCTTTGCAGAATGCTCATTGTTGATGTATAAAAACCTGACTAATTTTTGTGTGTTGACTTTGTACTCTGCCACTTTGCTAAATTCATTTATTAGCTCTAGTACTTTACCTGTTGTGACGGCTAAGCCTGTGTGTCACCTTGGCTGGGCCATGATTCTCAATGTTTATATGTGCTCACTCCCATGATTGAATCTGCTGGGAGTAGCCAATCAGTTGAAAGGGAGTTTCCTTGGGGGTGTGGCCTGCATCCATATATAAGCAGACCTTCTGGCTTTTTGCTCGCTCTGGATCCTATGGCTGCCTCCTGTTCATCTGACATCCAGTTCTTGGATCTTGAGTTATCAGCTTATTTGCCAATCTTGGGATTCCTTGATGTGCACAGCCTGTGAGGGAGCCCTGATTTCTGACCTGCTGATCTTGGGTTCACCAGCCTGGGCCGCTACGTGAATCGGTAGAAGCCTCTATCCTAATCCATGGACTTGGGACATTCCAGCCTCTACAATCGCGTGAGTTGTTTCTTTGATATAAATCTTTCTCTCTATATATTTATATGCTTTACTAGTTTTGCTTCTCTAGAGAAACCATCCTAAGACACCTGTGGATTTTTTTTTAATATATAAGGTCATGTCATCTGTGAAAAGGGATAGTTTTACTTCTCCCTTCCCCATTTGGATACCTTTGATTTCTTTTTCTTGCCTAATTGCTCTGGCTAGGGCATCCAGTACATAGTGAATAGCAGTGGTGAGAACTGGCATCCTTGTCTTGTTCCTGATCTTAAAGGGAAAGCTCTCAGTCTTTCTCCACTGAGTATGATGTTAGCTGTGGGTTTTTCATAAATACTCTTTATCATATTGAGGAATTTCCCTTCTATCCTAGCCTGTAGAATTTTTTTTTTTATCATGAAGGGTGTTGGATTTTTTTCAAATGCCTTTTCTGCATCTATTAAGATAATCATGTGGTTCTTTTCCTTTGTTCTATTAATGTGGTGTATTACATTGGTTGAATTTCTAATGTTGAGCCATTACTGGGATAAATTTCGTTTTATCATGGTATATAATCCTTTTAATATGCTTTTGGATTTGGTTTGCTAGTATTTTGTTAAGAATTTTTGCATCTATATTCATAAGGAATATTGATCTGTAGTTTTTTTTTTCTTCTGGTATCTTTGTCTGGCTTTGGTATCAGAGTAGTGCTAGCCTCATTGAATAAGTTAGGAAGTGCTTCCTTCTCATAAATTTTTTGGAAAAGTTTAAGAAGGATTGGAGTCACTTTGTCTACAAATGGTTGATAGAATTCCCCAGTAAAGCCATCTGGTCCAAGACTTCTCTTTTCTGGGAGGTTTTTGATTACTGATCTCTTCACTTGTTAAGGGTCTGTTGAGATTTTTCTATTTCCTTTTGAATCAATGTAGGAAGTTTATGTGTTTCTAGGAATTTGTTTCATCTAAGTTGTCTAATTTGTCGGCATACAATTGTTCATAGTATTCTCGTATGATCCTTTTTATTTTTGTAGGGCTGATTGTAATGTTCCCATTTTCCTTTCTGATTGTAGATATTTGCATCTTCTCTCTCTTTTTCTTTGTCAGTCTAGAAAAAGTTTTGTTTATTTGATTGATTTCTTTTTTTAAAAAACAACTTCTGGTTTCATTGATTCTCTCTAGTGTTTATTCTCTATTTCATTTATCTCTACTATGATCTTGTTATCTTTTATCTTCCTTCTGGTAACTTTGGGCGTGGTTTGCTCTTCTTTTTCTAGTTCCTGAAGGTGTAAAGTTAGGTTACTGATTTGAGATCTTTCGTTTTTTTTTAATGTAGGCCTTTACCACTATAAATTTCCCTTTGAGAACTGCCTTTGCTGCATCCCATAAGTTTTGGTATATTGTACTTTCATTTTTATTCAACTCTAAGTATTTTCTGATTTCTCTCTTGATTTCTTCCTTGACTCATTGGTTGTTTAATAGTGTGTTGTTTAATTTCCACATATTTGTGTATTTTCTTGTTTTCCTTCTGTTATTAATTTCTAGTTTCATTCCATTGTTGTCAGAGAAGATACATTATATATTTTCAATCTTTTTAATTTTATTGGAACTTGATTTGTGACCTAACATATGGTTTATCCTAGAGAATGATCCATATGCACTGGAAAGAATGTATATTGTGCTGTTGTTGGGTAGAGTGTTCTATGTATGTATTTTAGATCTAGTTTGTTCATAGCATTGTTCAAATCCTCTATTTATTTATTGATTTTCTTTCTAGATGTTTTGCTCATTATTGATAGTTTTGTATTAAAGTCTCCAACTATTATTGTCTATTTTCTCCTTCAGTTCTGTCGGTGGTTACTTTAGCTATATGATGTTAGATATATACAGTCGGCTCTCCATATCCATGAATTCAACCAACCGTGGATCAAAAATATTCAGGGAAGAGAAAAGGTCCAAAAAGCAAAACTTGAATTTGCCATGTGCCGAGCCCTACATTGAATTCATGTGAATGAAATAATGTGTAGGCATACCCTGCTGTAGTCTCCCGCCATTTCACAGATCTTCAGCCTCTCTCCAGCACTCGTTGTCTGAGCATTGTTCACTTCGTATCTCGTTTGTTTGCTACTTGTGTTATGTGCACCCTTTGTTTCTGTGAAAAAATAACTCCTAAAAAAGTAGTTAAGTGGTCAAAGCAATTCCTCAAATCTGAGATGGAGCATCAAGTGCTATGTCTCAACAAGAAAATAAAAATCTTAGATCTTTTGAAAAGTGGCATGTCACTTGCCAAAGTGGGCCATAAGGTTGGTAAAAACAAATTGAGCATTTGCACCATAAAGCAGAAAGAAGCTGGAATTCTTGGAAGTGTTATTGCTGTCCTTACAACAGCAAAAATGGTTTCTCTGGTTCATGATAAAGTGTTAGCAAAGACTAAGAAAACATTAGGTGTTAAATGTAAGTATCAACAACTATTTACACAGCATTTACATTGTATTAGGTATAAGTAATCTAGAGATGATTTAAAGTATACGTGAGGATGCACATAGATTGTATGTGAATGCTATGTCATTTTATATAAGGGACTTGAGCATTTGGTATCTGCAGGGGTCCTGGAACCAATCTCCTGTGGATACCAAGGGATGAATGTATATATATACAGTCATGTGCTGCATAACGTCTGTTCTGGCAACATCCGACCGCATATAACTCCGTGGTCTGGTGCATGCCCTCTGGAGGATGCCCACAGCCTGACTCAGCAGCAAGCCTGGTCTGCCACTCCCCGCTCACTGAGAACAGGCGCCCCTGCTGGTGCAGTTGTTAAAGTGATTGACTGCTAATGGAAAAGTTGGTGGTTCAAAACTACCAGCAGCTTATCAGGAAAAAGATGTGGCAGTCTTCTGACTCCGTAGAGATTTACAGCCTTGGAAACTCTATGGAGTTTCTATGAGTCGGCATCAACTCAACGGCAGTGGGTAGAGTAATATATATATAATAGTTATAGCTCCTTTTTTAATATTTAATTTTATTTTTGGTGAAAATATGTACAGCAAAGCCCACTCCCATTCCGTAGTTTTTAGACATAACAATCGGTAACATTGGTTACGTTCTTTGCGTTGTATCAACATTCTCATTATTTCTGTTCTAGTTGTTTCACTTCTATTTACTTAAACTCCCTGCCCCTCAACCTTCTCATCTATGCTTTAAAATAGCTGTTGACCTTTTGGTTTTATTAGATAATTTTTTTTAACTCAGTACTCAAGGGTGACAATCTTTACTCTTTGGGCTAACTGTTACTTAGTTTAAAGGTGACTTCCAGGAGATAGTTTCAATTCAAGATTTAAAGAGCAACCCGGGGCCATAGTCCTGGGGTCTCCTCCAGCCTCAGTAGGTCCAGTAAATCTGGATTTATTAAGAATTTGAAGTTCTGTTCCACATTTTTCTCCCTTTTTAATCAATGTCTTAGTCATCTAATGCTGCTATAACAGAAATACCAAAAGTGGATGGCTTTAACAAAGAGAAATTTATTCTCTCACAGTCTAGTAGGCTACAAGTCCAAATTCAGGGTGTCAGCTCCAGAGGAAGGCTTTCTCTCTCTGTCGGCTCTGGAGGAAGGTCCTTGTCATCAATTTCCTCAGGTCAAGGAGGTTCTCCACACAGGAACCCCGGGTCCAAATGACACGCTCTGCTCCCGGCGCTACTTTCTTGGTGGTATAAAGTACCCCCGTCTCTCTGCTTGCTTCTCTCTTTTATATCTGAAAAGAGATTGGCTTACGACACTATTTAATCTTGTGGATCTCATCAATATAACTTCCACTAATCCATCTTATTAACATCATAGTGATAGGATTTACAACACCTAAGGAAATCACATCAGATGGCAGAATGGTAGACAATCATACGATACTGGAAATCATGACCTAGCCAAGTTGATAGATATTTTGGGGGGACACAATTCAATCCATGACAATCAGGATTCATCTACTGTGTCCCTGATCAAAATGTTCAGTAGTGGTAGCCAGGCACCATCTAGTTCTTCTGGTCTCAAAGTGGAAGAGGCAGTGTATCATGGAGACAGTCCTGTAGTCCAGTTCCTTCTCTGATTCTTGAGTTTCCTTCTTTCTCTTTTGTTCCAAACAAAGACCAATAGTTGTTTCTTAGATGGCCACTCATAAGCTTTTAAGACCCCAAACACTACTCACCATACTGGGAGGTGAAACATAAACTTTAAGAACTATATTATGCCAATTGACTGAATTGTCCCATGAGACCACGGCCCTAAGTCCCCAAACCAAGATAACTAATCCCGTGAGGTAATTGGTTATGTATAGTTAGTATCAGCATCTGTAGCCCCCCACCCTTTTTGGTTATTTTTATTGTTGCAAAACCGTACATAACCTAGCATCCCATTCATCCCTTTTCTCTATATGGTTTATTGACATTAATTACATCAGTCACACTGTGCAAACTTCATCCACATTCAGTGCCACCTTTCCCATTACTATAAACAAAAAGTGACTATTTCCTAGGGAGTGGAGCCCTGGAGGCACAGTGATTAAGAGCTTGCCTGCTAACCAAAAGCTTGGCTGTTCAAATTTGCCAGTCCCTCCTTGGAAACCCTATGGGGCAGTTCTACTCAGTCCTATAGGGTCACTATGAGTTGGAATCGACTCGACGGGAGTGGGTTT
>NW_004444004.1:913394-915290 GCF_000243295.1 Trichechus manatus latirostris | reverse complement strand
GCTGTACTCTTCCAAGACAGATTTGTTCGTTCTTCTGGCCGTCCATGGTACATTCATTCAATGTTCTGCACCAACACCATATTTTGGACATGTTATCAGCAACAGGAGAGGAGGGATCAGTCCCTGGAGGATGTCATACTCGGTAAAGTAGAGGGTCAGCGAAAAAGAGGAAGACCCTCAACAACATGGATTGACACAGTGGCTGCAACAATGGGCTCAAGCATAACAACGATTGTGAGGATGGTGCTGGACCAGGCAGTGTTTCGTTCTGTTGTACGTGGGGTCGCTATGAGTCAGAACCAACTCAATACCACCTAACAATAACAACAACAAAATGCCCAGGATATTGGTGTTTATGTGTTCCATTTCATTTTTCACGACTTCCAATTTTACTACACTCATATTTGGTACATTCCACGTTCTGATTATTAATGGATGTTTGCAGCTTTTTCTTCTCATTTTCAGTCGTGTCACATCAGCAAATGAAGGTCCTATATGGTTTACTCCATCCACATCATTAAAGTCGACTCTACTTTGAGGAGGCAGCTCTTCCCCAGTTGTCTTTTGAGTGTCTTCCAACCTGAGGGGCTCATCTTCTGGCACTATATCAGACAATGTTCCGCTTATTCATAAGGTTTTCACTGGCTAATTTTTTTCAGAAGTCAACCACCAGGTCCTTTTTCCTAGTCTGTCTTAGTGTGTAAGCTCAGCTGAACCCTGTTCACCATGGAGACCCTGTTGGTATTTGAATACCCGTGGCATAGCTTCCAGCATCACAGCAACATGCAAGCCCCCACAGTACGACAAACTGGCAGATGTGTGGGGGTTTATCCATCCTAGTAGGAGTGAAATGGAATCTCATTGTGGTTTTGATTTGCATTTCTCTGAAGGCTACTGGCGTTGAACATCTTTTCATGTGTTTGTTGGCCATTTGAATATCCTTTCTGGTGAAGTGTCTGTTCATGTCCTGTGCCTGGTTTTTGATTGGGTTATTTGTCTTTTTCTTGTTAAGTTGTAGAAGTTTTCTATATATTTTAGATAATAGACCCTTATCGGTTATATTGTTCCTGAAGATTTTTTCCCAGTCTGTAGGTTGTCTCTTTACTCTTTTGATAAAGCCTTTGATGAATATAAGTATTTACCTTTTATGAGGTCTCAGTTATCTATTTTGTTTTCTACTGCTTGTGCATTCCTTGTTGTGTTTGATGATCTATCGTTGAAAATAATTAGGTCCCAAAGCTTTGCTCATGCATTTTCTTCCAAGAAGTTTATCTTTTAGATTTAACATTTAGGTCCTTGATTCATTTTGAATTAGTTTTTGTGTATGGCATGAGGTATGGATCTTGTTTCATAAAATTGTTATATCTTATAATCAATTTTGACTTAAAGTCTATTTTGTCTGATATTAAATTCACCACCCAAATTTTCTTTTGGTTACTATCTGCATGGAGTATTTTTTCCCATCCTTTCACTTTCAACCTATTTGTGTCTTTGGGCCAAAGATGTGTCTCTTGTAGACAGCATATAGTTGGATCATGTTATTATTTATTCTTCCACTCTCTGCCATTTACATTCGTGGAATACAAATAAGGAAGGACTTATTTCTGCCGTTTTATTATTTGTTTTTTGTGTGTCTTATGCCTTCTTTGTCCCTAATTTCCTCCAATACTGCCAACATTTTTTTTTGTTGATTTTTTTTGTAGTAAATCTTTTTGATTCCCTTATCCTTCCCTTCTGTGTATATTTTTTAGATATATTCTTTGTGGTTACCATGAAGATTACATTTAACATCTTACATTCATAACAACCTGGTTTAAATTTATACCAACTTAACTTTAGTGGAGCCCTGGTGGTGCAGTGGTTAAGAGCTCAGCTGCTAACAAAAAAGGTCGGCAG
>NW_004444004.1:888641-900824 GCF_000243295.1 Trichechus manatus latirostris | reverse complement strand
CCACATCCTCTTCTGAATCCGGCTTGAATTCTGGCTGTTCCCTGTTGATGTACTGCTGCAACCGTACATGTAATGTAATGCCTAACAAAGTACTTCCTGTTTAAATGACTGTCATTTCTTTTTCTCTCTGGAAATATATTGTTCACTCATCGACTCTTGAGTTTGAGAAAATTCATCTTGGATATTGGCATCTGAAGATTTCACTTATACAACTAATTTCACTATCATCATTAGAGTCTGAGGGGCTGTTATCTGTCCCTTTCTATTCACATTATGATTCATCTAATAATTGTGACACATTCTCCTTTGTCAATTTTCCTCTGTTTGCCATTACGGGAAGAAATTTTTTTTAAAAAAGCTGTTTTCTCAAATGAGTTTATTAAAAGCTAAAAGCAGACTACAAAACAAAACCAGAAAACCTATGTCATTTACAATAGCGCTGGAAAACATCCAATACCCAGGAGTAAAACAAATGAAAAGTAGTCAATACCTTTAAACAGAAAATTATAAAACATTTTTGAGAGGGAGTAAATAAGACTTAAGTAAGTGGATAGGTTGTAAATGGTGTAAGGGGAAACTGTATCTTGACTCCTTCTTGAAACCATACACAAAATAAAAGCCAGATGGATTGCAAATCTAAATGTGAAAGGTAAAAATAAAGCTTTTAGAAGAAAACTTAGGAGAATATCTTCACAGAGTAGGCAGCTTAAATGAGTTTCCAATGGCCAAATGTGGGACAGTTAGAACAATAAAATAATTATAATAATAGATGACAACCCACAGAACAAAATAAATACACTTGAGTCCATTCTGATGTCAATAATACTTGAATAAGCAAATAAAGGGGGAGGGATAGCTCTTTCGTACAGAAGAATTCCAATTAACAAAAGTAGAAGGAATGATGGAAATAGATAATCATAATTAGACAAATGTCACAGGAATAATTATTATAAGCAAGAACCACCAATGGATGCTAAAATCAGTGGACATAAGTTTAAGGAGAAACAGAGTATTAGTATAATCTCAAAGTATCTTTCCCCAAATATTTATCAATTACAAAGGGAAAAATAGAAACTTTACAGTGGAGAAACCTAGCAGACATCGCCTTACCCAAGTGATCATGGTTAACATCACCAGTGATAAGACATATTGAGGTCACGTATCCCCTGACATGATGCACTGAGAAGGGCACAATAACACTTCTGTGGTATTTTCACCAAAAAATGCATAACTTCAATTCAATTATGAGAAAATATCAAACAAGCTCAAATTAGGGACATTTCTACAAAATAACTGACTAGTACTCTTGAAAAAAGTGTCGAGGTCATTGTATTAGTCCTATTGCTGATGCAACCAATTGCCAAATCTAGTGGCTTAAAACACCACAAATTTATTCTCTTACAGTTCTGGAGGTCAGAAGTCTAAAATTAAGGTGTTGGCAGAGCTGCATTCCCTCTGGAGGTTCTAAGGAGGAAATCCATTTCCTTGCATTTTCAGCTTCTAGAGGTTGCCTGCATTCCTTGGTTCACGACCTCTTCCTCACACATCCCTCCATCAATTTGCTTCCATCAACACTCTGACCTCCTGCCTTCTCCTTATAAGGACCCTTGTGATTACATGGGGCCCACCTGGATAATCCAGGTTGATCACCTTATCTTTGGATCCTTAATCACATCTGCAAAGTTCCTTTTACTGGTAACATTCACTGGTTCTAGGGACTAGAATGTGGACATCTTTGGGGGGCCATTATTCAGCCAACCGCAGTCATGAAAGAGAAAGACTGAAGAACTGTCACAAATTGGAGGAGACTAAGGAGACGCAATGACTAAATGATAAGTGGGTATAATAGGGCTCTACAGAGAAAACAGAACTGATTTATAGATAGATAGAAGATAGATAGTGTCAGGGATTGAATTATGCCCCCCCCCCAAATGTGTGTATCAATTTGGCTAGGCCATGATTCCCCATATTGTGTGATTGTCGCCCATTTTGTGATTGTAATTTTATGTTAAAGAGAATTAGGGTGTGATTGTAACACCACCCTTACCCAGGTCACATCCCTGATCCAATGTAAAGGGAGTTTCCCTGGGGTGTGGCCTGCACCACCTTTTATCTCTCAAGAGATAAAAAGGAAAGGGAAGCGAGCAGAGAGGGGGACCTCATATTACCAAGAAAGCGCAGTGCCAGGAGCAGAGAGCATCCTTTGGACCCGCGGTGCCTGCATGGAGAAGTTCCTAGTCCTGGGAGACATTGATGAGAAGGCCGACAGAGAGAAAAAGCGTTCCCCTGGAGGTGACACCTGAATTTGGACTTTTAGCCAAATTCTGTGAAGAAATAAATTTCTCTTTGTTAAAGCCATCTGCTTGTGGTATTTCTGTTACAGCAGCACTAGAGGACTAAGATAGATAGATAGGTAGATAAGACAGACAGACAGAGATTAATTTACGTCAAGGAATTGGCTCATGCTATTTGGAAGCTGGCAAATCCAAAATCCATAGGTCAGGCTAGAAACTTACAGTCTTGTGTCCAAAACTGGTAGGCCAGGAGACAGTCTACATGTCTATTTATAGCCTCGAGGCAGAATTTCTTCTCCTCTCAGAAACCTCAGTTTTTGCTCTTAAAGCTTTCAACTGACTGGTTGAGGCCTACTCACATTATGGAGGGTAATCTCCTTAGAGTCAAGCGATTGTAAATGTTAATCACATCTGCAAAATACCTTCACAGCAACATCTAATTGGGTTGTTTGTCTTTTTGTTGTTAAGTTGTAGGAGTTCTTTCCATATTCTGGATATTAAACTCTTATCTGATATATGGTTCCCAACTATTTTCTCCCAATCTGTAGGTTGTCTCTCCACTTTGTTGATAAATTCCTTTGATGAACAAATGTTTTTAGTTATGATGAAGTCCCATTTATCTATCTTATCTTTTGTTGCTTGTTCTTTTGGCGTAATACTAAGAATTCATTGTTAAATACTAAGTCTCAAAGCATTTCCCCTATGTTTTCTTTGAAGAGTTTTATTGTTTTCATTCTTACATCTAGGCTCTTGATTCATTTCGAACTAATTTTTGTATATGGTGTGAGGTATGGGTCCAGCTTTATTTCTTTGCAGGTGGAAATTCAGTTGTCTTAGCACCATTTACTAAAGTGACTATTCTTTCCTCATTGGATGGATTTAGCATCCTCACTGAAAATCAATTGACCATAGATGTATATGTTTATTTATGGACTCTCAATTCTATTCCATTGGTCTAATGGCGGTACTATTCTTCTAATTTGCCAAAAATGTGTTTACACTGGGTCAAACAGACTTAAGCTTAGAGTGTAAAGGATTGTCCACTCTCAGAGCCCTGCTTTTACAGGAGTTACTTTCCAAGGATAGACATGATTCTAGGTTGCTGGGATCTGGTCTCGTGCATTTAAGCTCCATTATCATTTATGGGAAACCATGCCAGATACTGTGTGTACAGAGATGATTATGATTAGTTCTTGTCTTTGAGGAGCTTTATAGTCCATTAGAAAGAGGCAAATATGTACTGAGATCATTAGAAAACAGAGAGCCAAGACTGTAACGCATAGGAAAAATGCTCAAGGCCTGAAAAGGGTGGTTTTGAGACAGGGTTCCACAGATTGGGTTGAGGAGGAGGAAGGACCAGGTGTGTGTGTGTGTGTGTGTGTGTGTGTGTGTGTGTGTGTTCCTGTGCGCACACGTGGGTGCATGGTAGACGATGCCAGTCAAGCCAATCTGGGGCCAGACTTTATTTTAGAATCTGTGCTCATTTCTATGCATTTACATTTTCTTTTTTTAGTTTTGTTTCCCTTCATTTCCTAGTAAAGTTCTTTTTGAAAAATGCTAATCTGGTCTTAGCTGTTCTAACAGGAAAAGAGATTTGTCTACTCCCATGCCAAGAGACTTGGAAGACCCAGAGTGTTCTTGAAGCCAATCATGCTGGTGAAAGTAAAGAGCCCGTTTGGAAACTAGGGAGGAGATTGGAGGCACTCCTTCCTCCCTCACTGCCTGCTTCATCTTGTGTTCTTCTCAGATAATTTCCAGACCCATCACCCTCCAAACATTTGTCTACTGCCACTGCAGCAGCAATAGCCACAGACTTTACAAATGGCCAGCTGAACATCCCCTTGCCCTTCTCTCTACCCTACCTCTGTCTCTCAGTTTGTGTCATTTGAACTTTTCTACTCCAAATAAAAAGCCAAATGCAATGATTATTGGAGCCAGAGGAAATAAAGGATGTTGTTTTACTCTTAATGCTTATTAAATTTGGACTTAATCTTCATCGCAATTAAGCCTTTAAACCAGACAATATACTTAAATGAGGTAAAATGAAAAGACTTACTGTAAGAGATGACAGGAGGCTCTTCGGGAAATTAAAATCTCCAGAGATTTCCAAAGTGAGAGTGGGGGAAAAAAGCCAGGAAGGGGGAAGAAAGAAAAGGATTTTTAAAGCTTAATAAACAGGATGCCAATTAGGCCTTGGGATTAAAAAGCTAGGTGATGTCAGTGTTATCAGTGGGAGGAAGGGTTAACTGGAGCCAAAGAATTAATAAGCACTGTGTTGTTTCCAGCTCTTTCTTTGATTCACTATTTTTTTTAACCTGGCTAGGTGTATATTCCCTGTCTCAGTTTGCCCTTCTGTGACATGGGAAGAAACACATGGTATTGAGAAAATGTCTACCTGCTTGTGTAAAGGTTTAAAAAAGGTTTTTCCCCATTTATCAAGCCCAATACTACTCTGACACCGTTAAGGCCATAACTTGGGTGGGCTCCCTGCCTAGTGACCACATACTGAGATTATACCATCCCAGGAAGGAGCATTTCAAGGTTACCCAATATGGGCTTGGGCTGTAGTTCCACAAGTGCCTGATTTCTTGTCACCATTTTAGACAGAGAAACCTTCCCCTAGAAGCTGTCCCTTCCCCCAGCTTTTCCCCAGGGAGACCACAAGCAGCCCTGAGTCGTGGGAAGGACATTTCCCAGTTTGGGAGGCTTTCCAGGGCCCCAGTTTCTACCAGCCATAAGTTTGATTTACTGGCACCATCTGTGGAAAGGCAAATGGCCCCTTCTGGCTGTGCTGGTCAGATGCAGGGAAGGAAGGAAAGAAGGAGAAAAAAATCGAGGAAAGCAGATTAATAAATCAATAAATACCCAGGTGACATATAACAAATGAATAAATAAAAATTCTTTGCAGGAAGGTGGCGGGTGTCCTGAGATGGTGATGTTGAAGTGGAAGAGGTGACACTTTCTTTTTTTTTTTTTTTTTTGCCCAAGGATAATCTCTTAAATTCTGGGTACAAACAATACAGTATAACTCTTATGGTTGCCATGACAACGTGAATCCCTTTCCTCTGATGTCAGGCTGCCCTCCTCCCCTCCTTTGGAATCCAGAATGCCAGTTTTCTTTCCGCAGTAAATGTTGTGCTAGGTTTCAAGGGCTCAATGATGGGCTCGTCTAATAACTCCCTGTCTCCCCGAACTGTTTCTTCCAGGCCCTTAAGGTCACTTTCTTTTTGGGGAAGAGGGAGCTTGACATGTGAGAGACTAGACCAGGGCAGACAGATTATTCCAGTTAGGTATGCGACCAATTTCCGCTGACATCAAGGCCAGTCTCTGACCAGTCTCATTCCACATCTCTCTCCCTCTACCTTCACTGGCCTATGCTGTGGGACAAAGTCAGGGCCTTGCTTTAGGATAACTCAGGACCAGGGCCTGCTTTGGGGAGTAGGCTACAGCCTATGGTACAATTTGAAGTCCTACTGCCAAAAATCTCTTCCCCAGTTGGCCTGCCTGAAATTTCTGTTATTAGGATCATTTTTATAGATGAAAGCCTTGATGGTAGCCACCAAAAGAAAATGCTCTTTGTGTAGGGTAATAATAATTAGCTTGTAACAAATAAAATTAGAGTAAATTAGAATAGGAGTACAGAGCTGTTGAGGGACCAGGACACAAGATAGATCAGTTTTGGTGCAGGAAGAAGAAGGAATATGTTCATAACATAGCAGACTCCTCCGTATCCACTGTCTTTTCACTTTCCCTCCAAACCTATTCCCCTTCCTATTTCCTAGCTCAGTAAAGCTGGAAGGCATTCTTGATACCTCCCTCTCACCACTCAAATCCAACTAATCACTAATACATGTCAATTCTAACTTCTTAACACCTCTCAGCTCCATTTATTTCTCTTCACCTCCCTGGTCACTACCCCAGTCCAGACAACTGTCATTTCTCATGCAGGTTACTTTACTGCATGAGTCTCCTAACTCATCTCTCTGCTCCCATATCTCCCATTTTTGCCCTTTTCCCATCCATTCTCTATCCTGCAGCTAAGGTGCCCATTCTAAAATGAGAATCTCATTATGTCACTCCTGTGCTTAAAACTTATCAGTGAAGTCCTATTGCCCACTGGGTAGAGTCCAGCTTACTTAGCACAGCATTCAAGACCCTCCACACATGACCCAGATCCTACATCTCCGGCTATATGTCACATCTCTGATCCCACCCCAACTCTTCGCATACACCCTATACTCTAGCCACAACAAACTTCTTGTGGTTTCTTGAACACATTATGTTTCTGATTTTTTTCCCAAGAGGTTTACTCTCCCTGGAACACCCTCCCATTTATTTCCCCGTCACTTAGTTTACTTCTATTAGGCCTTCAAGTTTCACCTCATGTGCCATCTCCTCCAAGAGGTATTTCCTGACCCCTTTCCCCCTCCCAAGTGTAGGTTAGTTAAATTTCCACCAAGGTCCCACAGCACTTGTGCATCTCATGAAATGCACTAACCACATTATGTTGTAATTACTTGTTGAGTTATCCATATCTCCCAGTAGACTGTGAGTGCCTTGAGGACAAGGACTGTGTCTTATTCATTATATCTCTAGTCCCTAACACAATGTCTGTCAATCAGCAATATTTGTTGAATGAATGAACAAAACCCAGATGGTATGGATAAGCTAGTGGAAACACTGCTATTTTTTGGGGGAGGAGAGAAATCGAAAGGGGAAACTGAGGCCCAAGGGGAAAAGGATAAATAAAAAGTCAGGAAAATTGTTAAGAAAGAGCGCTGAGGAGGAATAAGTTCTATCAGGTATTAAAACATGTTATGATGTTACATTAAAGCATTTGGGTTTGTCTTAGTCATCTAGTGCTGCTGCAACAGAAATACCACAAGTGGATGGTTTTAATGAAGAGAAGTTTATTTCCTCATAGTCAAAGTAGGCTAAAAGTCCAAATTCAAGGTATCAGCTCCAGGGGAAGGCTTTCTCTCTCTCGGCCTTCTCATCAGTGTTCCCTCAGACTAGGAGCTTCTCGGTGCAGGGACCCCGGTCCAAAGGACGCGTTCTGCTCCCGGCACTGCTTTCTTGATAGTATGAGGTCCCCCTGTCTCACTGCTCACTTCTGTCTTTTATATCTCAAGAGATTGCCTCAGGACACAATCCAGTCTTATAGATCAGGTCCTGCCTTACTAACACAACTGCCACCCATCCTCCCTCATTAACATCATAGAGGCAGGTTTACAACATACAGGAAAATCACACAGTATCAGGAATCATGGCCTAGCCAAATTGATACACATATTTTTTGGGGGACATAATTCAAACCATGACAGGGTTCTAGAGAAAAAAAAGGATCAATGTTCATTAACAGTCCAAAATACATGTGATAAATTAGTATATTTCAAAGATGGCATATCAAATGAATGGGGAAGTGATGGATTATTCAAAAATTATATTTGAACAACAGGCAAGCTGAATTCTCTTACTATTTTTTAAAACAATATTTTATTGTGTTTTTGGTGAACGTTTACACAGCAAATTAGGTTCCCATTTTACAATTTCTATACAAAATTTTCAGTGACATTAGTTACATTTTTCACAATGTGTCAACATTCTCATTAGTTGCTTTCTGGTTGTTCTGTTTTCAGTACTCTAGTTTCCCTGACCCTCTTATCTTCTCATCTTTGATTTAGAGTATTTGTTGACCTTTTGGTCTCATATAGATGGTTTTTAACGGAACCCTGTACTCACAGGTAATATCTTTGATTTTGTGTGCCAATCTGTTATTTCACTAAAACTCTCAGGGGAGAGTTTCAGTTCAACGTTTAAACGGTATCTCAGGTTTCTTGAACACATTATGATCTCAGGGAGTCCTCTAGTCTCACCTGGTCCACTAAGTCTGGACTTTTTAAGAATTTAAGTTCTGTTCTGCATTTTTCTCTCGTTCTATCCAGGTCCACCTATCAGGTTGGTAGTTGTAGCCAGGCACGATCTAATTCTGGTTTCACCGTAGATGAGGCTGTGGCTTGTGTTGGCTATTATCCCTGTAGACCGGTTTCTTCTCTGAGACTTTGGTTTACTTCTTTCTCTTTTGCTGCTAACTAGTAGAGACCAATAGTTGTATCTAAGATGGCCTCTCGCAGGCTTTTAAGACCCCAGACACTACTCACCACACTAGGATGTAGAATGTGAACTTTGCGGTGCCAATTGACTGAGTTGTCCCATGAGACTAAGGATCTAAGTCTTCAAACCTAGAAAACCATACTCACCAGGTGTTTGGTTATGTCTGAGAAGTTGTCTGTACCTGTGTCCTCTATGATTATCTATGCATTCACACACATGTCTGTGTGTACATGTATATACAGATATTCTATCTGTGCACACATATGTACTCACCTCTACCTACCCATACACATATGTGCCTATACACCTACATATGTTGCCAAATTATATATGCCATATTCTTTAGCACAAACATCCTTTTCTCTTGTGTGCTTCTTAGTGGCATAGTTTACTTTGATCAAGCTGTGCTTTTTACACCTACATTCTGTGCTGTTTTTCCCATCATCAAAACTAACAAGTATCTGCAATCTAGAAAGTAAATCCCTCTCCTCCCCCATCCCTGGTTACCACCAATGAACATTGGTTTCTATATATTCTTGTCTTCTTATCAAGTGGGATCATACAATATTTAGCCTTATGTGATTGACTTATTTCACTTAGCATTATATCCTCCAGATCCATCCATGTTGTAATATGTTTTGTGGACTCATGATTGTTCTTTATGGCTGTGTAGTATTCCATTGTATGTATGTATCACAATTTGCTTATCCATTCGTCCATTGAATGGCACTTAGGCTGTTTCCATTTTTTTGCTATTGTGAGTAATGCTGCAATGAACATAGGTGTACATATGTCTGTTTGTGTCACTTCTATTAGGTCTCTAGGGTATATAAGTAGGAGTGGGATTGCTGATCATAATGTAGCTCTATTTATAGTTTTTTAAGTAATTTTTTTTCTTGTAGTTGAGAATATACACAGCAAAACATACACCGATTGAACAATTTCTACATGTACCATTTAGTAACATTGATTACATTCTTCGAGTTGTGTAACCATGCTCACCCTCCTTTTCTGAGTTCTTTCTCTCCCATTAACATAAATTCACTGCCCCCTGAGGTTCCTGTCTAATCTTTCGAGTTGCTGTTGTCAATTTGAACCCATATAGATAGTTCTTAAAAGAGCATAATGCTCAAGGCAGACAGTCCTTACTAGTTAAGGTTAACTATTGTTTGGTTTTAAGAAGACTTCAGGGGATATTTTTGGTTTAAGGTTTAAAGATTATCTCAGGGCAATAGTTTCAGGGGTTCATCCAGCCCCCATGGCTCCAGGAAGTCTGAAGTCCATGAGAATTTGAAATTCTGTTCTACATTTTTCCCTTTTGCTCAGGATTCTTCTGCAGAATCTTTGATCAAAATGTACAGTAATGGTAGCCAGACACCATCCAGTTCTTCTGGCCTCATGGCAAAGCAGTCAGTTGTTCATGGAGGCAATTAACCACACATTCTATATCCTCCTCCTATTCCTGACTCTCCTTCTTCCTCTGTTGCTCCAGATGAATAGAGACCAATTGTTGTGCCTTGAATGGTTGCTTGCAAGCTTTTAAGACCCCAGGCTCTACACATCAAACTAGGAGGTAGAACAGAGGCACTAAACATGTTATTGGTCCAATTTACTGGGATGTCCCATGAAACCATGACCCTAGACTTCCAAACCAAGGAACCAAATCCCATGAGGTTTTTGGTTGTATATAAGCAGCCTCAGCAGCTACTCATTTTTTGGTCATTGCTGTAAATATATCTATCACACAACTTCTGCCAATTCAACTTTTTACAGGTGTACAACTTATTGACAGCAATTGCAATACTCTGCCATGCAGCCCTACCCTTAATCAACACGGTATTTCCATCACCGTTAACTGCTCCCCTTCCCCCTCCTACCCCTGGTAACCACTAATACACTTTGTTCTCTGTACATCTGCCTTTTTTTGTCTTTTTATATAAGTGAGGTCATAAAATATTTGTCCTTTTGTGATTGACTTATTTCACTCAGCATAATGTCTTCCAGCTCCATCCATATTGCAGCATATTTCAAGATTTCATTTCTCCTACTGAGTGAGTAGTATTCCATTGTATATATGTACCACATTTTGTTTACCCATTCATCTGTTGATGGGCATTTAGGTTTTTTCCACCTTTCGACTATTGTGAATAGTGCTGCAATGAACATTGGTGTACAAGTCTCTGAGTCTCTGCTTTCAAGTCTTTTGGGTATACACCTAGGAGTGGAATTGCTGGGTCATATGGTAGTTCTATTTTTAGTTTTTTGAGGAACTGCCACACTGTTTTCTACAATGGCTGTACCATTTTGCATTCCCACCAGCAATGGGTAAAGGTTCTAATTTCCCTACATTCTTGCCAACATTTTTTTTTTTTATCTTAACCATCCTAGTGGGAGTGAAATGGTATCTCATTGTGGTTTTGATTTGCATCTCTTTGATGGCTAATGACACTGAACATCTTTTCATGTGTTTGGTGGCCATTTGAATGTCCTCTTTGGTGAAATGTCTTTTAAAGTCCTTTGTCCATTTTATGATTGGGTTTATTTCTAGTTTTTTTGAGGAAGTGCCATATCGTTTTCCACAGTGTTTGTACCATTTTACAGTCCCACCAGCAATGGATAAGGGTTCCAATCTTCCCACATCCTCCAATATTTGTTATCTCTCTCTTTTTTTTTAAATCAGTGCCATTTTAGCTAGGGTGAGATGGTATCTCATTGTAGTTTTGATTTGCATCTTTCTAATGGCTAATGATCTTGAGCATCTTTTCCTGTGTTTGTTGGTCATTTGTATTTCCACTTTGGTGAAGTGTCTGTTCATTGTCTTTGCCCATTTTTTAATTGAGTTGTTTGTCTTTTAATTATAGATGAATCAGAGATTCTAATGTGAAAAATGAAAACTTAAAAGTACTAAGAGAAAATATGGGAGAATTTAAATACAGATAATCCTAGAAAAAAGGAGGCCTTTGTAAGCTGGCCACAAATCCAGAAGGCATAAAAAAAATTGACAAACCTGACTGTATAAAAACTTAAAACTTCTTCACAGCAAAAATTACATAAACAAAGTCGAAAGACAAATGACAAACTGCAACAAGATATTTGGAACACTTAGGACAGACAAAGGACTAATTTCCTTAATTTCCGAAGAGCTCAGACAAATCAACAAGAAAGACACCAACAACCCAAAGACAAATTAGCAAATGATATGAATAGGCAGTTCAAAGAAAAGAAATACAAATGGAAAATACACATTTAAAAAGATGTGCATTCAACCTTGCTTTACAACTGAAACATGCAAATCAAAACAGCAAGATGCCATTTTTCCACCTACTACACTAGAAAATATTTTTAAAAATTGGGTAAGGGGTCCAATTTCCCTACACCCTCGCCAACATTTTTTTTTTTAATCTTAACCATCCTAGTGGGAGTGAAATGGTAGTGTTGATGAGGGTTATAGGGGAATAGGCAATTTGGCTACTATAACTTTTAATGTACGTATCCTCTGATCTAGCAATTGCATTTACTCTGGAGTCAGACTGCCTGCATTCAAGTTCTATCTCTACAACTTAGCTTTGCAGCCTTGGGAAAGTTCCTGAACCTGTTGATGCCTGGGTTTCCTCATCTTCAAATGGCAACAATAACAGTACTTGCCTCATAGAGGTGTTGTAAGGATAAAATGAGATAAGGCATGTAAAGTGCTTAGAACAGTACCTAGCACATGGTAAAGTACTCAATAAATGTTAGCTGTTATTTTTATTATTATGTGCCCAAAGAAGCTATA
>NW_004444004.1:862181-888332 GCF_000243295.1 Trichechus manatus latirostris | reverse complement strand
TTTTTTTTAAGTCTATTCTAGATACCTTTGGGTAAAGGGCCTGGTAGGGATAGATGGAAGGATGGGAGAGTTTTTTCATTCTGCACTTCTGTGTACTGTTTGATTTTTTTAAAATCATGTATATATATAACTTTGTTTTTTAATTTAAGGAAACGATCTGATAAATTCAGATCCTGCCACTGTTCACAACCCTCCTACAGCTTCCTACCTCACTCTGAGTAAAATCCAAAGTCCTTCCAATGGACTGCAAGGACCTCATGATCTGACCTCTTGCTCTGCCATTAACTCTGCAATTCAATCCCCTGCCACTCTCTCCCTTGCCCCCTCTGCTCCAGTCACACAGGCTTCCTCACTGTCCTGCAGACATGCCAGCCACAGTTCCATCTGAGGACCTTTGCCCTTGCTGTTTCCCTCTGCCTTTGAAGTTCTTGCAATTACCAGCATGGCTTACTCCCTCTCATCCTCAGTGAGGCCTTCTCTGCCCCCTCCCATTTAAAACTACAACTCCTGACACCCCTTATTCCCATCTCCTGCTTTATTTTTTTCCACAGCATTTATACCCATCAAATATATTAAATGATTGCCTTAACCCTTTATCCTCTATCTCACCCTACTATCATGTAAAGATCCATGAGGGTAGGGATTTTTTTGTCTGTTTTGTTCATCACTCTATCCCTAGTGCCTAGAACAGTGTGCTGAAAAAATATTTGTTGAATGAATGAATGAGCTTTCCAGGCAAAAAGGAGCCTTGGAACTCAGCCTCTCCTTTCTCCTTGTTCCAGCTCCTCACTGGGATTTTCTTTTAATCCTTCTCCTTCTTGAATTTCCCACTTCCCATTTAACCTTGTGCTTGGCACAAAGCTGCGTAGATATTTGTTGAATGAATGGATTTATATATTCATTCAGAGATATGAGTGATTGATAACTAAAGAGTAAAATCCCAGGATTATTTGCATTTTAATAGAGATCAAAACCTATAGGCAAAGGATTAGCCAGTTTCTTGGGGCCCCTGAGATCTGTCCACAGTAAACTGGTACACTTGTCATAAACTTTGGGACCCAGCACCTCCACTTTCCCCCTCTTACTTTTTTAATGACCCCCATGGGTCTAGCAGTGGCTTTAAGGTTATGGTACTGCTTGATTTTCACAGTTCCCAGGGCCTAAAGAGAGTACATGGCAAGAAAAACAAATTATGCAGTGCAAAATTATGAATATTTTTAAAGAAATACACACACATTTACACACACTGGTTGTCAAAAATATATCAGGGTAATTTCTAAGCAACTCCCCACAAACAACAGCAATATTTTACATATTTAAAACAATAAAGTCCTTTAAAAGTTCTCAGTCTTTCTAAGTTATATATCTCTTAGCCACTCAGCCAGTACTTGAGTCTGTGGCCACTAAACTGTGGAATCTTCAATCTGAAGGCTCCTAGAGCCAATAAAAAGGTAATTCCAGTTCTAGGCATTTCCAAGTTGATCAAATTGGCCACTTCTTCAAAGAATTAGGTAACAGGGTGAATTCTGCTAATAGGATTATGCCTGGATATGCATATATGGGCCAGGGGAATCAAAAGCAATGCATTCAGTTCTATACAGGGGACAGGCAACCGTTTTGTGTATGTGTGTACATGTGCGTGTGTGTGTGTGTGTGTGTAGGGGGGCATTATTTCTCTTGACATATTTCTTCATCCAGCACTGGCTCCAATATCCTCCCTTGGCCAGCTTAAAAATCCCTTGTGGAGACTGATCATTCCTGGGAGGTGGAACTAGGGGCTCCAGAGCTTAATGTATGATGGGAAGTTGGACTATCTCGGTTACCCAGCACAGCCTCCTGTCCATGTTGACAGGCAACAAGATCATAAAGTGAAAGAGATCAGACAGGAGCAGAATGGTGGAGTTACATCTATCAGCTTAAGAGAACCAAGTCATTGTTCAGGTCTCAGCTCATTTGACTGAGAGAAGGGAGCCTAGCAAGTACCATGCTGTAACTCAGTGATTCTCAAACATTAATGTGCTTGTTAAAAAAAGTTTCTCAGGCCTCATCCCCCAGAGATTCTGATTCAGTTAAGTTGAGGTGGGGTCCATGAATCTGCATTTATAACAAGCTCACGGGTATGATGCCAATGCTACTGGTTCTTCAAAGACCACACTTTGAGAAGCACAGCTTTAAATGTTGTAGCTCAGAGCTGCTCACCTGTTAAACTGAATCATCTGTGGATCTTTAAATGTGGGTCTGGAGTGGGACTTGAGATTCTGTATTTTCAAGTAGCTCCGGAGTGATGGTGGTGCTGCTTGCTGGTCCATAGACCACATTTTGAATAGCGAGGGTTTAGCATATGCCCCCAGATCTGATTTGAAAATCTGGCCCCCAGTGAGTGAGCACTGTTTCCATGGTGGGAGATACCAATTTATATCAGGATCCTAGAGGCCTAAAGAGCCCTGGTGGCTCAGTGGTTAAGAGCTTGGCTGCTAACCAAAAGGTCAGCAGTTCGAATCCATCAGCTGTTCCTTGGAAACCCTAGGGGCAGTTTTACTCTGTCCTACAGGGTCACTATGAGTTGGAATCATCTTGACAGCAAAGGGTTTGGTCTTTTTGGGTTTTTAGAGCCCTAAAGAGTCACACTCTTTGCAATTAGAAGCAGGGGCTAAAAACCTGCTATGGATTCATGGGTTCCCTGAGCCCTGTAAACAATGATAAGTAACGTTTATTGAGCTCTCACAGTACACCAGAAACTATGCTAAATATTTACATGAATTATCTTATTTGAAACTCCCAACAGGTACTATTACTCTCCCCATTATATGAATGAGAAAATGGAGATTCGGAGAGTTTAAGTAAGTAAGAGAGGCATACCCTTACCCCCTTCTTTGATTTCCAAAAGAAATCTCGGCAAGTGCTACAAGGGAATTTTGAGCCCACACAGTCTCACAGCAGAACCTAAGCTTCTAGCCACTATAGTACACTGTCCTCCCTGCTGGCGAGTTATGCCACTGCCTGATTCACATGAGGAGTTGAAGGTAGATTTTGGTGACAGAGCTGTCAGCTAGTTTCCCAGAAGACACATTTTTTTGGGGAAGCCAAAAAGCCTGAGTTTCGTTTCTCCCTTCCTCAATGATTACAAATTGCTTACCTACTAAAATTTGTTGACAGCTCTCAGCTCTGCATGGCTCATTTTTGGCTGAATGTTGAGTTTCCCTGGTGTCAGCAGGTAAACTCCAGTGTCTTTTTTCAAGCTCGCATTAGAACTCTGGGCTGGCTATTTTCAGTAGGCCAACAGCATCTATGCAGCTTATGTGCATGCTTCAATATTGCAATCATCAGAAGATACCAGCTTTCAGGAGATAGGATCTAATACTTTGGATGATGGGCAAGGGGCCTTCATATTTCCATACCAGACTATGTCTCCTGTCTATGTAGGTGGCACAAGCAGAGTAATGGACTGGGTGAAACAAACAATTCTAGGAGTGGCCCAAGTTCAGATCCAATAAGAGCTTTACTTTGAAGCTCCCATTTCTGCGACAACTCATAATTCCCAGAGGAGAGGAGTATGGCTATTTCAAAAGCCAAAAACAAATCCTTTCAGAGCCGATTAAACCTTCTGCCTCAGAGGTAAAACTAAAAACCAAAACCTGGCCAAGGAGCTCTGATGATGGAATGCCAGCCCATCCATCAGGCTAATCAGATTGCACACCAGACAGGAGACAGAGCTAAACCAGTCAAGTAAATTGGGCCCTAAACTATCAGAATGAAAAATATTTCTCAGTTCAACTAATTGCATTAAGATCACAAGGTACTATAGCTTATTTATGGTGGTAGTTGATACATTTGCTTAGAGATCATATTGGTATACATCCTTACCTCTTCTCTGTGTGGGCATCCTCTATTCCCCAGGCAATTACTGCTACACAAACTCGGGGCTGGAAGTCTTAGTAACTTGGCCTAGCATTCACCCTTTGTGCAAAACAAGGTTTTAGTGAGGAAAAGAAACTGGGGCTGGGTGACCTATAAGCTCTGAATAGACTTACATGGATTCAGCTGAAGATGCTCATGCTCTCAACTTCTCCATTTCTATGCGTTTGCATTTGATTTCTAATTCCATCTTATCTCTGCTGAACTAAGGGACTTGTCCACAATTGGTCAGCTGAGATAGGGAAGTAGTGGGTTGTCAGAGGCCAGGTGTAGGGGTGGCAGCATCCATCTCAGTTCAGGATTCTAAGGAAAGCCTGTGGAGGTGGAGGAGACACACAGAGAGAGTGGAAGACTTAGGAGGGGGAGGAAGGACAACTGAGGCTGTAGTATCCTTCCTGCTTGGAGTTGCCCTTCCCCTTTCATTTCCCTAGCAGGCATAGCTGCACTACTTAATGTTAATGTCTCAGCCCTTGAATGAAGAAATGCCACCAGTGCACCTGACTTACAGCACCGGAGAAATGAGAGGCCAGTAGGACTGTTGGACCCTTGTCTCAAGCTCAGTGCAGCATCAGATTCTAGCTGCTGTTCAGTGGCCGGTTTGGGACTAGAAGCAGGACGGGGGTTTCCTCACAAATACTGTTTCATCTATCCCGTCCCCCCCAACACCAACACTAGCCAAATCTGTAAGTGAAAGAATGGATCCAAGGGAGAGGGGCCTCAAGATCTGAAAGCTGTGTGGGCTTCATTGAGAGGCTCTGAGGGCCTGTGAGGTAGCATTTTAAAAATCATTGTAGCCAAATCTGCCTGTCTTCTCAGCTTACAGATTTTCATTATTATGGCCAAAAAAATAAAAAATAAAAAAAATCCCTTGCATGGCTTCCCTTAGTTAATTCAGGCCAGTAGTCTCCTTTGTGCAAAAAAATGGGTGTTACAGGATCTTTTGCCTGATGCCTCTCCTGGTCCCTTCTTTAAACAGAGCTCCAGGCATGTGTGTTGGGGGTGGGGATGGGGGCTCCTGGAAGGAAAGAGAATGAGGTCCCAGGCTCTCTTCCCAGACATTTCAGGTTAGGGAAATCTGACCAAGTGGATTAGATAGGCCTGACCATAGTCTCTTAGCAGGAAAGGACACAGAAGGCCCCAAAAGGCAGCTCAGTGCCATTTTGGGGGCTTTGTTTCCTCCACTTTCTATTCCGCTCCTGGCTTCTGCATCTGCATGTGCTGTTTTTGTTTCCCCTGGGTCACCAGATACAACCTTAGTCCCTTCTTTGATTTTCCAAAGAAATCTACTCATACCCAGTATTCAGCAAGTCTGGGTAGACTTCATTGATGTTTTGGAGGGTCTCAGGGAGGGGTCACAGCACGCAGCCCTGAGCCTTCTGTCAGCCCCCTGTATTCTTCTCTCTCTCTCCACCCTTCTCTGCTTTTTTGACCCTCCTCCCTCCTAGATTATATTCCCACCTGTCCTAGTCATCTAGTGCTGCTATAACAGAAACACCACAAGTGGATGGCTTTAACAAACAGAAATTTATTCTCTCACAGTTTGTTGTTGTGTTGTTGTTAGGTGCCGCTGCGTCAGTTCCAGAGGCTAGAAGTCCAAATTCAGGGCAGCAGCTCTAGGGGAAGACTTTCTCTGTCAGTTCTGGTGGAAGGTCCTTGTCTCCTTTCAACATCTATGGGCCGGGTGTTCCTTGGAGATCTCTATGTGTCTTAGCATCAATCCTCCCCTTGATCTAGAAGGTTCTCAGTGCAGAGACCCCTGGTCCAAAGGACGTGCTCCACTCTAGCTCTTCTTTCTTGGTGGTAGGGGGTCCCTCCCTCTCTGCTTGCTTCTTTCTCCTTTTATCTCTTGTAAGATAAAAGGTGTGACTCAAGCAAGGGTGGTGACTTGAGTAAGGGTGGTGACTTATATACATCCCACCCTAATCCTGCCTCATTAACATAACAAAATAGCCTAATCCTCTTTAATAACCTAATCCTGCCTCATTAACCACAGGCAGAGGTTAGGATTTACAACAATACATAGGACAATTACATCAGATTTCAAAACAGAGGACAACCACACAATACTTGGAATCATGGCCTAGCCAAGTTGACACATATTTTGGGGGACACAATTCAATCCATGACATTCCACCCGTTGGTCCCCAAAAATTCACGTCCTTGCCACATGTAAAACACATTCACCCCATCACCACCCTTTCTGAAATTTCTTCTCCTTTTATTAGACAAAACATCTAGCAGGTCAACCCATCAAGGCCTCAACAGAATTAAGAAACTTACTTCCACGTATCAGTAGCCACTCTTTTTAGAAGGAGGCTTGGCTTATAAATAGCCATTTAGTTTTTGCTGGGCCATGTATCCTCATATTTTCCCATAAGATAGATGGAAAAATTGAGCTAATGGAGAGCCACCTAGCAATTCAACACTATTGCACAAGTCCTCTGTATAACAGCCTGGTTCTCTTTATTTACAGCACTCTACTTCTTTTCTTTGTAGTAGGATTTCCAACTGTACATATTCGAATGGAGAATCTTTTTGGGATGGTGGATAATCTTGTTGCTATCTACTAAGCTCCATGCTTCCCTAGGATCCCAGGAGAAAATACCACTTACCTAGGAGTTAGGAGCTGTTGGAATGCCTCACAAGATGCTTCCAAGACCCAAGAGAGTTATCTAGCTTTTTTTGGGTGTATTTCCCACTTTTCAAAACCCACGTCAGCACTGGCTGAGAGGGAAGAAGTTGGGGAGAGATGACTGCGAAAGGCTGAGAAAAGCGTTCTGCCATAGAGGGTTTTTTTGTGTTTTTTTTTTTAAAGCCAGATAGCCACCTACCACTGTGTTCAAGGGAGTTGACTAAATACTGAGCCTGCTCAGGAAGGACCAGTTCCTCCCCTGGCACAAAGAACACCTGCCCCGGAATCCTGTATGCAGGGAGACATAACAGAGCTAGGGAAGGCCCATAGAAATCCTAAATGCAGATGTGGTCACAAAATCTAGGAGACTCTATCAGAGCTCACTTGAGGCTTGAAAGAGTATGTTTAGAAAAACACAAATAAGTGTGATTTTATGCAACAGGAAACAAATGTATGGAATTCATTATCCTCAAGAGTTAGTGTAAGCAGAAACCCTTTTTAAAAAGGGTTAGAGGCATTCATAAATTTATGCATAGCTGGTTACTAAGGGCAACTAGGATGTTTTCATAGAAAGCTGGAAAGAGAAGAGCCTTTAGATATCAGCTAATCTCTACCCCTTCAGACCTTCCCACCTGGGTAGTGAGGGGGTGTCAGAAGAGGGCCTCCTGGGGCCAAAGAGGGGACCAGGCCGGAAACAGGTGGTTCCCAGTCGTCTCCCAGGTAACCACCCCCTCCCCAATCTTTTCCTTTAGAGTTAGGTTTCAAGAGCTGGAGGGAGGGATTAGACAGGCTTAAAGCCTCTAATTGGAAGCTTTATGTCTAGAGGAGCCCCATAGACTGTGTGTGTGAAGGGTGTGCAGGGTGGGCAGAGGGGCAAACATGTGAAGATGAATAAGCAAAAGAGCCTATCCTGTTCTTGGGAAGACCACAGTCTAATAAGGGAGACAGACAAGTAAGCAAATATTATAAGTTTATGTACAACCCAACGGCTATACAGTGGGGGTATACAAGAGATGACGATGACTACTGTGTGCAAAAAAGGTGGATCAGGATAAACTGGTCTCCAGATACGGGAGCGAACCTAAACAGGGAGCAGCATTTGGTTTAAACACATTATGGGGGAACAATTCGCCCTAGCATCATCCAGTCAGGCCTAGAGAGTCAGTTTAGAGTTCAAGGTTCATTAAGAACAATGTGAATGGTGCCCTCTGGAGGTGTGCATCTCAGCAGCCCTTCTCAGAAATCATCTACTACAACTTCCTCATTTCCAGATGAGGAATTGGAGTCCTGGAGATGTGAAGGAGTGGACTACTTGGGTCACACAGCTGTTTCACATTAGAGTTGGTCTCTACTTCCCCTACACCACATTAGCATGTTGTGGAGGTTGAGATATCAGAGGCAGCCCAGCCTTCTCAAACACATGCCTAGAGACCCCCATCTTCAGGGCCACAGCTATCCAACACACATTAGAATTAAATATATTTCATTAATTAGATTAGAAACGCTTCTTTCTGTGAATGAGAAAAAGGGCATCTCTTTCCCCAGGCAGATGCACGCCTCACAGAGAGCTCGGCTTGGCAAGCAGAGCTTGGATTAGGTTTCAGCTCTCACTTGCTTCCTCAGCTAGGTGTCATGCGTGGAACAACTTACCCAAATCTACACAGTATCCCTGACCATTAGAGCCAAGAGTCCTGGGCTAAAAAGAATGTGAAGCTAACCCAGGAAGCATCTGTTTTGCTCCAGTGTTCTACCTAGAATAATTTAGGACTATGTTAACCTGGGTAGTGCAAACGGTTAACATACTCGGCTGATAACCAAAAGTTTGGGGGTTTGAGTCCACCCAGAGGCACTTTGGAAGAAAGGTCTAGAGATTTACGAAAGTCAGTCAAAAAGTATTGCTACTAAGGTTCCAGTTCATACATGCACGGGTTTATTCCAAACAAAACGTGTTTAAACATATCTCTACAATCAGTGGATGGTTGCAGATAAGTTCTCTCAGTAATACACTTGTCTTAGTATCGTTAAGGTGCCTTCGGAAAAAAAAAAGGATACTTTTTGTGCCATGGAAAAAACTATTTTGAGGTCAGGGCTAGTATCAAATTTTTAACAAAACTCAAGTGGACATCTTCCCAAATTATTGAAGCTCTGCAATAAGTTTATGGGAATGCTGTCCCACAGAAAACAATACTTTTTAGATGGATCAAGCATTTTAAGAAAGGTCAGGAAGCCCTCAAAGATGAGCTAAGAGAGTGAAGACCGCTCATAAGGTTATGGGGACTGTTTTTTTGGATTCCAAAGGGGTAATCTTTTTCTTTTTTTAATTGTACATTAGATGAAGTTTTACAGAACTAGCTTCTCATCAAACAATTAATATACATATTGTTTTGTGACATTGGTTGCCAACCCCATGACTTGTCAACACTCTCCCCTTCTTGACCTTGGGTTTCCCATTACCAGCTTTCCTGTCCCCTCTTGCCTTCTTGTCCTTGCCCCTGGGCTGGTGTGCCCCTTTAGTCTTGTTTGCTTTATGGGCCTGTCTAGTCTTTGGCTGAAGGGTGAACCTCAGGAGTGACTTCAGTACTGAGTTAAAAGGGTGCCCGGGGGCCATACTCCTGGAGTTTCTCCAGTCAGACCAGTAAGTTTGGTCTTTTTTTGTGAGTTAGAATTTTGTTCTACATTTTTCTCCAGCTCTGTCCGGGGCCCTCTATCATGATCCCTGTCAGAGCAGTTAGCTGGTAGGCAGGCACCATCTAGTTGTGCTGGACTCAGTCTAGTGGAGGCTGTGGTAGTTGTGGTCCATTAATCCTTTGGATTAATCTTTCCCTTGTGTCTTTGTTTTTCTTCATTCTCCCAGAGGGGTAATCGTGATAGATTTTCTCGAAGGACACAGGACAATCATGCGGGCTTATTATGAAGATATTTTAAGAAAACTGAAAACTGCATTGCTGAGAAGCCAGGAAAATTGCACTGAGGAATTTTTTTTTTTCCATCACGACAATGCACCTGCTCATTCTTTGAGGATAGGTAGCAAGGGCTGTCCACGAGATTTCATTGGGAAACCTTACCCCATCCACTCTACAGGCCTAATCTTGCCCCTTCAGACTTCTTTTTCTTCCCAGAACACAAAGAACATTTAAAAAGAACACAATTTGGGTCCCTTGAGTATGCCAAAACTGCCATTTTGACGTGATGTAAATTGAAGAGCGCAGAATTCTTTCGGGGAAGGGTTAGAGAGATGGAAACACCTGCTTCAGGAGTGTATAGACCTAGATGGAGGATATGTCGAGAAACAATAGCTTAACATTTTGATGTTTTTGTTTAATAAAGGTTTATATGATTTTGTAGCAATACTTTTTGACTTACCCTCGTACTTTTGAAAATTCAGCCACTGAAAAACCTGTGGAGCACAGTTCTACTTTGACACAGATGGGGTCGCTGCACTGGAGTTGACTGCTATGGCATGAGTCAATGAAGCTGCCCGTGACCCATGAACTGGCAATGAAACTCCCGTGCCAGGTCTTTTGGCTCTGTCAGGTAGAGGAAAGAGGTTGACTGCTTTTGGCTGCCTAGGCCCCACCAAAATAGAAGTTACTGGGATTGCAAAGCTGAAAAATTCTGCTAGGATAAAGGCAGCAGAGTGAGCTGTTTATTCAACAGGCACTAAAAATGAAGTTTGGTACCACGTTTGAGAACTTCCAGCAATGTAAAGGAAGCTGATTCATTTTTTCAAATAAAACTTAATTGTTGTAGTGTTTATTTAATAGTGAGATAATAACATCTTATGTTTATGAACTGCCTTGTAGCCTGAGGGAATCCACACCACTTTACAGACTTCAAAATCTGAAAGTAACTAAACAGGGACTGTCTCTTCCACCACTGAAATGTCATCACTTGGGGGCTGAGGGGCAAGAGTGGGGAAGCATTAGCCCAGGTAGTAGCAGTGGCTTTGCAATAAATTCTGCCCAGCACAGGCCCACCAAGCAGGTGCCAGAATCAGGCCTCCTGCTGACATTTAGGGGGAGGGTGTCTCTGCAGGAGAAGGGATCCTTGCCAATTGGCAGGTTTGCCAAGATCTTGCTTGGGAAAAAAGAGAAAAGAGGACTGGGTTGGGGGTGGGGGGCAGATAGGATGCCAACTGTTTCTAGAGGTGATACAATATAGAGGGAGGACTATTTCATATCCTGATAGTCAAAACAGGGCAAGGCTCAGAAACAAGGGTTACTCCAGTTCTTTTAGGGCATTTAGCAAACCTCTGCGTGCTGTAGGCAGGACTGGCCTTAGAGTTGGAGATAGGCAAAGGGCCTGACCAGCTTGGGTTCCTGCCCCCACTGCCCTAGTAAGCCAACAGTTTAACCTTCACTCCCAGAGGCTTCCTCAAACTTAAGGCACCAAACTTCATTATTAGTGCCTGTTGAATAAACAGCTCACTCATCCACCTTTCTCCTAGCAGAATCTTCCAGCTTTGCAATTCCAGTATCCGAATCACATGGGGAGCTTGTTTTAAATGCAGATTCCTGGTCCTCATCATCCCCTCCCACTCTGATTCACTAGGTCTGGGGTGGAACCCAAGAAGCTGCATTTTAACAAGATAATCCTCCATGATTTGAGAAACACTGATTCTGAATTAAATGACACTCCAGGGGCTGGAACTAATCTGGTCCTTAGTCTGCAACCCTGGCAAGTAGCACAGCACAAAGTAAGTCTTGATTTCAGTCCTGCTTGCGTTCTGGAATTGAGATCTTCCCAGTTATGGGGAGAAATTCCTTCCACAGACTAAGTCAAAATATTAGATAACATTTCAATGGGACTGCAGAAGGAGGAGAGGCTGGGAATGGAAGAAGGATTCCTGTACCTGTATGTGATTGTCCCAATAGGTCTTAGTTGTTAAGACCAGTGGCAAAGTTAAGCATGTGCTGCAGATTTTAGTGGGAGGAGAGCCTTTGCAGCTATTTCAGAGCCTAATTGTCCCATGCTACCATGCTTCTGTTGCCTCACTTGTACCTTCCAGAACAGTTTCTGATACATCTCCTCCAATTTTAATCTAATTCATAAATTCAAATGTATGTATTGAGGGTGGCAAGATATGGAATTACCTTATGAAAAAGCAATTTGGTCTTTTGGTCCTGGTTTCTGAGCCCTGCCGGTGTTGACCTTTACCCGGATTGGCTAGGAGCCCTGCTCAGTAACCAACCTTTACCTGGATTGGCTGGGAAGCCTCACCCAGACTAACCTTTACCTGGATTGGCTGGTGGGTGCCCCACTCAGTAGTTGATCCTTACCAGGATAGGCTGGTGGGTTCTGCCCGTCTGACTTTTATTGGGATTGGATGCGGAGGCCCCACCCTGTAGTTGACCTTTACAAGGATTGGCTGGAGGGCTTGCCCGCTGGCAGATAAAAATCCTAGAACATGTAGGGTCGGATGGGACTTCCTGATCAATAAGAACCTGGAGAGGAATTGTCTTTTGGATAAGGGGCCAACAGAGGCAGCGGCTGCAAGGGTACCAGAAGTATAGACGAAGAGTAGACAAAGAGAAGACCTGGATGGTGGCAGCAGAGTGTAAAGACCGAACCACAGCTGAGAAGATCAACCAATAGCCGAGCTAAGCCTGCCGAGAGACGTCATTGAGTTTCTTGTTTGCAAGTTTCCTGATGGGTGAGAAGAGCATCAGTTTTCCGGAAGGGTAGGTGGGCCCCTTTTTAGACATGGAGGCCCCGTGCTGAGACCCCTCCTGAATGTCTCCCTTTGCACATCTTCATTTCTGTTTATACACTTTATCTTTGTTATTAAAGTTGTTATTGCATTAATGTTGTTTCCATGAGTTCTCTGTGACTGTTTCAACGAATTATCGAACCTAATAGAGAAAGAGTGCTATGGAGGGGATGGCTGGCATCAGAAATGGTGAAGAAATTGGAGAACGAGCATATATTTGACCTCAGCCTCATAGACACTAGCTTTGTGCTGATTCTTATGGTCAGGGTTATCATTTCAGTTTGTGTTCAAGAAAGTTCTCTCCTATTTCAGGTACTTACTATTAAACATTAATTTGACATACATTTATTGAGATGTATGACCTTGTCCTCTGGAAAGTTACATTCCACTAAGGAATATCAATATGGAATAGACATATCAAACAATTACAATTGTAAAAAGTGCTAAAGAAGGAAATAAACAGAATACTATGATGGGGGAGAACTTCATTAGCAAGAGTGGGCAGGGAAGCCTCTCTAAGGAGGTACCATTTTAGCTGAAAACTAAAAACTCTTAAGGAGCTAGCTTTAAGAAGATCCTGGGGAAGAACATTCAGGTGGAGGGAACCACATGGGCAAAGACCCTCAAAACAAGGAAGAGTCCAGCATGCAGGAGGAAATGGAATGAATCCAGTGTGTCTGGAGCATAGTGAGCAAGAGGGGCAGTAGCCTCAGAGAAGGCCTAAGAGGTAGGCTGGGGTCAGATCCTATAGGACCTTAAAGGCCACGATAAGGAGTTTAGATTTTACTCTAAGTGAAATGGGAAGCTTTTGAAGTATTTTAAGCAGGAGAGTGACATGATCTGATTTACATTTTAAAAATATCACTCTGGTAGCTGTGAGGAAAATAGAATGGAAGGGGGCAAGAGTGATGGCAGGGAGCTATTGCAGTAGTCTGGACAGGAGAAATTGGAAACCTGGACTTGGACAGGGGGCCAGTGACCGCTGAAATGGAGAAGTAAAAATAAACGAATAGAGATCTATTTTGCCAGGCACTGGGATGGACATTTACAAACTGCATTAATTAAATAGTCTCACTGCTTCCATCTAGCCCTGGAAGATTGCCTTTCGCCATCTCCAGTTTTAGGGTTTCTTACTCAAGAATTTCAACTACCCAGGAGCCACAAAGTCACCCCATTGGTTCCTCATTTTACCCCAATATGCCCTGGGAGTGATTCTTACGGTTCTCTGGGCCAATCAATGACATTTACTCAGGAGGTACACTGTCTCCATCCCAAACAGGTGTCTCTACATTCTGGGCACATTCCAAGTAATGCATACCCTGAGGATCACTGTTCTCATCTCTCCCAGGTGGGTGACATTTAGAATGTTATTGTTCAGCAGCACTCAGACTCCTACTAAATGGTATGACAGAAAGAAGAACTTTGACTATCAGGGTGATTAGACAGTGGAATGGATTGCCAGAGAGGTTAGGAAGGTTCCTTCAGCCAGACAAGCTGCTGAAATATGAAGACATTAGGTATCAACGTGAGCAGCATCTTTATACTCTAAAGGTAGGTATAGAAAGCAATTCAGGTGACAAGGGGAGTAAGGTGGAAGGACACTGTTGATGCTAGGTCATGGGTGGCTGCCAAACAATGCAAGCCAGGACTTAAGCCAGGCTGGGCCAGCAGGTGGATAGGGAAGCTAGAAAGAATGACCAGGGAGCTAGTTACAGTGAGTTATGAGGGTGAAGCAAGGTCTGAATCCAGGGTATAAAGCCAAACTGAGGACATGGACAAGGTCTTGAATCTGAATAGATAGGCAAACGTGAACATGCAGAGGTCCAAGTCAGGCTGAAGGCAGTGTCAGGAGAAATCAAGAACAACCAGTTCTCGTGGAGTTGATTCTTACTCATGGCGACCCCATGTGTGTCAGAGTAGAACTGTGTTCCATGGAGTTTTCACTGGCTGATTTTTTTCGAAGTAGATCATCCGGCCTGGTCTAATGTGCTGGTACTGGTCTGTGGCCAGGCTTCAAGCAGGGAAGAGGAAAATAGGTAACATCAGAGTGGGTAAAGTATCTCTTGAGTCAGAACAGCTTGGTGGGTCAGGCAGGGTGTGACAGTGGATGAATCCATCTACTCTCTGCCTTGTTTTGAAGTTTCCCAGGTAGAGGCAGAGTTTCACAGCTTCTCATGATTTCAGAACAGGGCTAGGGCCTCTGAGGAGTGGGGCATCACTGAGTGATCTGCTGCCTCTGTTCCTTGCATTTCTGTGATCAATGGCTGTTCTTGTGACTTGGGAAACAGGCTGGAAGTAAAATCAAGTTCATAATATAATCACAAAAAGGGAATTCTCTGACTCTGCCCCTGCTTGCATTTGCTTCTCTTCAAAGCCTTCCACCAAACTCAACTATTTCTGTGAATGTCCCAGAGGTCTGTAACAGAGGTTCATTAACAGAATCCTCTTACCTCCCCAGTGGCTTCCACCATTTCCTCCTTTCCTTCTCTAGCTCCCAGGGGTGATAATCTTTTTCTAAAGCTTCTGATTCCCATAACAAAGGCATTGATGCATTGAGGTGGCTGCTGCTGCAGCTGCTGCTGTCACAAAGCTGCCTCCCGCCCAGCTGAAACTACTAAAGACAACCCTTCTGATGTGGTCTTGTGTACTCAATACCCCACAGAGGTTTTAATGAAACAGCTCTTTAAATTGATAAAGAGCCCTCTCTACTTAGGACTCAGGTATGAATCCTGAGAGCTGAACCAGAAGATAGCCAGGGTAGTGACCTCTGGTAAGTACTGCTTTGTTGTTGCTTTGGTTTTGGTTTTTGGTCTGCCCAGCAAACTTTCCCATTCCCCTCCAACTGGTTATATAGACTTAACGCCTAGCCTCAGGGGTAAGCATGTGAACTAAGCCTGACCAATCACAGAACATCCATTCTACTAGCAACAGTGATTGGGCCAAATGATGGACACATGACCAAGAAAGACCAATCAGAATTATTTCCTAGGATAGATCCGTAGACTCTGGGAGACAAAAGTTCCCTCTGTCTCTTTTCAAAATTAAGCTGGGTTGAGTTAGCTTTCTATTACTGCTTGAAAGAAAAGTCCTGAGTAATTACAACCTGAGAGTTATACTCAAAATTGTCCCTCCCGTTCAACCTTTAGGTCCAGGAGGAACCTGCTATGCCCATTCTTTCTTCCATTAGGGTGTGATCTTTCCTGAGTGGCTCCTTGGGCTTCTAAACAAACAATTCCTGGGTGAACCCACTTCCTAGACCCTCCAGACAGACACAAAACTTAGGTGAATTCTAGGGTAATCCAGTTTAGGCTGCCAAGTTGGGGACCCTCCCACATTCACTCATTCAACAAATATTTATTGAGCTCTTACTATGTGACAGACACTATTATAGAAGTTGAGAATAGAGGTGAATAAGACAGACAACATTTCTGCCCTCACGAAGCTTGCATTCTAATGAGAAATATATAACAAACAAATGATTACATGTATAATACAATCGCATAAGATTTGGAAGAAAAATAGAGCAGGTTAATACTATAGAAAGTGATGGGGTACCTGTACTATTTTAGTCAGTGTGGTCTGGGTTGGCCCTCTGAGGAGTGCACAGACCTAAATGAAGTGAGGATACGAGTAATGTGAATATTTGGGGGAAAAGTATTATAGGCTAAAGGGACAGAAAGTACAAAGGCCCTGAGGTGCTTGGCATGTTAGAAAATAACAAGGAAGCCAGTGTTACTGAAACGAGTGAGCTAAAGGAAGAGTAGTGTAGAAAATCAGGCCAGAGATGTAGCAAGGGCCACACAGTGGAAAGCCTTGGAGGTTGTTGGGGTAAGAACTTTGTATTTTATTTTAATTGTTATGGAAAGCTATTACAGTGTTTTGATCTGGGGATTGACAGTATCAGATTTACCTATTAAAAACATCCCTTTGGCTGCTATGTAGAGAATAGGCTGTAGGGGGTGAGAGTGGAAGCAGGGAGACCAGATATGAGATTATTGCATTAATCCAAGTGAGAGATGATGATGATGTCAACTAGGATGATAGCAGTGGAGGCCATGAAAAATAGTTGGGATTCAATATATATTTTACAGGTAAAATCAGTTAAAGCTAACAGAATTTACTGATGGATTAGATGTGGGCTTTGAGAGAAAGTCAAGGATGATGCCAAGTGTTTTGGCCTGAGCAACTAGGTGAATTGGGATGCCATTTACTGAGATGGGGTAGAGAAGAATGGGAAAGGAACAGATTTGGAGGCAGGAAAAATCAAGTTTATTTGGGGACATGTTAAGTTTGAGATGCCTATTAGACATCTAAACGGAGATGTCCAGAAGTCAGGAAAAAGTAAATACAAGTCAAACAGGGATACAAAGTGTTATGTTGAAAAAGGGGATCCTGAGAAGCAAGGAGAGTCCCATTCACACCCATACAGACCATATCATGCTGCCAATAATTGAAGGAGAGCAAACAGGTTTCTTTTCTCTCTTCTCACTATCTCCCCAACCAGGGCCTGGCAAAAACTCAAGCTATATTAATAGCAGGGGTGTTTTATTACTGTAAATTAAGGTAGGTAAAGGGACAGAGACTCTTTTAGCGTAATAATCTATATAAAGCATGCTAAGAGAATGTTAATATTAGCCGTGTGATATGGCCAACTTTCTCATTGATAGTCCACCCTGAGGCCAGACTTTGGTGAGAACCTCTTCTCTCTCTGCCCCCTCTACCCACAGGATTGGAGGGACTTCCGCATCTCTATCCAGCACTGGAACTGGAGGAAAAAAAAATTGCTGTTGAGTTGATTCCAACCCATGGTGACCTCATGGGTGCAGAGTAGAACTGCGCTCCATAGGATTTTCAAGGCTGGGACCTTTCGGAAACAGATCGCTAGGCCTGTCTTCAGAGGCACCTCTGGGTGGGTTCGAACCACCAACCTTTCAGTTAGTAGTTGAATTCTTAACTGTTTACACCACCCAGGGACACCTACCTCAATCTAGAGACCAACATAAATAAAGGAAGCTCCCAGAGGGCATGGGGAAGAGAGAGAAGAGGCAGAGAAGGTTTCTGCACTGACTGCAAGAGGGTAATGAGTGCTCCCTTCTTGAACAAAGAGTCTAGAACAGAGGTCTTGTGCCCACTGAGAAACTGAGAATTAGTGGAGTAGTAAGGGGCCACTTAAAAATATACATGCTCTATTGAATCCGTTGATTAAGAGCTCGGCTGCTAACCAAAAGATCGTCAGTTCAAATCCACCAGCTGCTCCTTGGAAACCCATGGGTCAGTTCTACTCTGTCCTATAGGGTCACTATGAGTCAGAATTGACTCAGTGGCAACGGGTTTGGTTTTGGTTTTATTGAATCCATATTGGTTGGAATATATGATTTGGCCTGGTGTCTTAGTTATCTACCCATAAACTAAAGCAAACCTGTTGCTGTTGACTCAATTTCAACCCATAGCAACCCTAGAGGACAGAGTAGAACTGCCCCACAGGGTTTTCAAGCAGCTGCTTTTGGTTAGCAGCCATATCACTTAACCACTGCGCCACCAGGGTTCCCTTAGTTATCTAGTGCTGCTATTAACAGAAGTACCACAAGTGGACAGCTTTAAAGAGATTGATTCTTTCTAGGAGGCTAGAAGTCCGAATTCAGGGTGCCAGCTCCAAAAGAAGGCTTTCTCTCTCTGTTGTCTCTGGGGGAAGGTCCTTGTCATCAATCTTTCCCTGGTCTAGGAGCTTCTCAGCGCAGGGACCCCAGGTCTAAAGGACGTGCTCCACTCCTGGCTCCTCTTGCTTGGTGGTAGGAGGACCCCTTGTCTCTCTGCTTGTTTCTCTCTTTTATATCTCAAAAGAGATTGACTCAAGATACAACCTAATCTTGTAGATTGAGTCCTGCCTCATTAACATAACTGCGTCTAATCCTGCCTCATTAACGTCATAGAGATAGGATTTACAACACGTAGCAAATCACATCAGATGATAAAATGGTGGACAATCACACAATACTGGGTATCATAGCCTAGCCAAGTTGACACACATTTTGGGAGGGACACAATTCAATCTGTAACACCTGGGAATAAAGGCTATTTTGTACATTCTTCTGCACTCCACATATATATGAGTGAGCAACTAACAGGTTGTTTAAACACCCTCTCCTTTACACTCAGTGGTTACACAAGTATTTAAAGCACATTGAAATACTGAACTCCTTGAGAGCGGGGACTAGCACTTAGTTTAGTTGCTGGCACATAGTAGGCACTGAATAAATGCTTGTTGAAAATTTTTAAAGCATATTAAAAGAGTAATCCAAATTGACTGAGGTGAGAGTCAAACCAAAGGGACACAAGTGAGAATAGGAAGAAAGGAGAGAAAAACATGTAACGTGAGGGAAAAGAATTCTATGACTGCACTGGAGAGGAGAAGAAGATGCAATAGGAATAGGAAAATTAAAAAGGAAGCAAATTAGAGAGGTTAACGTTATCATTAGGGGAAAAAAGGTAAAGCTGAGCAAGTTTTGACTGTCAGATTTCTGCCTGACTCCTGCCAACGGGGACCTTTTCTTGGCCTTGTGGCCAAGAGGGAACGCAGAAGAAAACTCACTCAGAGGTTCAGCATTCAGAGGTCGGAGCCAAGCAGTGGGTTGGGTAGCCAGCCTTGATCAATGCAGAATTGATTTACAATTTAATGCTGTTGTGTTTCAAAGCAAGATACCAGAAGAGGATGACTGGGGGACAGGCTTCAAATTCTTTCTGCCAACACTGAAAATCTAATAGGAGGAGCTCACGTCACTGGAAAGCAACATACACAGTACTGGGAAAGGGGGACCTGTGAAAAGGGCACAACAAAGCGGAGGTAGTGGGAAAAAGAAAGGTCAAAGACCTAAAAAGGAAAGCCAGGAAAGTGATGTACAGAGAAATATCAAAGGGGGATGTCTTAGTTATCTAGTGCTGCTATAACGGAAATGCCACAAGTGGGTGGCTTTAAAGAACTGAAATTTATTTTCTCACAGTTTAGGAGGCTAGAGGTCCGAATTCAGGACGCTGGCTCTAGGGGAAGGCTTTCTCTGTCAGCTCTGGGGCAAGTCCTTGTCTCTTTTCAGCTTCTGTTCCTAGGTTCCTTGATGATCATGTGGTGTGTCTCCTCCGTTTGTGCTTGCTTGATCTGCTCTTTTATATCTCAAAAGAGATTGCCTTAAAACACACTCCGCACTAATCCTGCCTCATGAACATAACAAAGAAAGCCATTCTCAAATGGGATTATAACCACAGGTATAGGGGTAGGATTTATAACACATACTTTTGGAGGACACAATTCAATCCGTAACGGAGGGCTAGGCCCATAAAACAGAAATTGATGGATGAAGAAATAAGGATTTTAAAAAGATTTTTAAGATGTTTCAGGGAATGTAAGAATGAGGGCAAAGCAGAGATGTCATGTGGAACACATCTTACATAACAAGCAGCTAGTGAAAGCTAATATATAACATGATAGAAAGAAGGATGTGCATGTGGGGATAGCACCCCAGCACTTGTGTCTGAATGTAAATAAAGAGTGATAACTCTATGGCTATCAAGCTAGTAGGGCCTTGTTAAAACAAAAGAGGATGGTGTGGGTCCTCTCTTTGATACAGAGAGGACACTGAGGCAATGTGATGGCTAAGCGTTGGTGTCAACACAGAGTAGCATTTGCATCTCAGTTCAGTCATTTAAAAGCTAACTACACTGGGCAAGTTTCCTTGACTTTTAAGCCTCAGTTTCTTCTTCTGCAAAATGGGCGTAATACAATCCAAATCACAAGACTGTCATTAGGATTAGCAGTGCACGGATGGTGCCTTACACATTGGAGGCACTCAATATTGCTATTACTACTACCACAACTTTTTCTACTACCATACAACTGTCTCCTTACTTAAAAAAACAAACAATATATACTGCTGGGGGTAATACCAGCCATAACAAGACTTCTTTGTTCTCACAGAAAGGAAAGAGAGTGAACCAAAAGAGGAAGAGTAAAAAGGCATGATCTCAGAAATAAGAACTCATCTGAACAAGAGAATGCTGATGTATATAGGTACAGCAAAGAATCAGAGTAAGGGTGAGCATATATTAAATAAGGAGTGGAAGGACAATAGACAAAGAAAGGATGAAGATTAGAGTTGAGTGTGTTGAAGAGTCATACTGATCATTTATGGAAAGGTGTTTGGTGACAGGAAATGAACAGTAAAATGGGCAGAATATTTTAAATCTTTTATAATTAAAAACCCCATGAAGTGGCCTTTCCTGGAGCTCCTTTAAAATTAGCCCCTCATCTGACTGGCATAAACCCTAGCTCTACAGTGAAACAGGGAGAGAAACTGGATAACCTTATCCTTTTCAGAGCTTCCTCTTTTTGCTTCCTTTCTCTTCCAACCCAGCCCCCACCTTTAGTCAACTGCCCCAGAGCCGCAGAGCTGAGTTAGTCGGCATATTGATGAAATGCTAGTCTGGTAGAGCCTGGGCGGGTTCTTTTCTTTTTTTGGCCATGTGTCTTATTTTAGTAACAAGCAACCAGCAATACAGAGAATGCTCAGACTGAGGGGGAGGAGGACAAGGCAGACTATCCTCACAGCTTTGGTAAAATTGTGTTCCTGATGATGGGGGGTGCATTTCATCAATAGTTCTGAGGAGGGAAAGGAACTCCAGGAGGGAAAGGCAACCAAATCAAAAAGCTGCCAGGAAGAAGAGCACAGCTTTGAGGAATCAAAGGGTTAAAGACGAGAGCTTAGAAATGCAAAGGGCTAGCCACCTACTTCAGCACTGCAGAGTGCAGGCTGGTGGGCTAGCCTGGGCTTAGGGACTGGGGCCCAGAAGGGCCCTCGGAATAGGGCCAGCTACTTAACTTGCAAGGAACCCTGGTGCACAATGATTAAGCACTGGGCTGCTAACCTAAAGGCTGGCTGTTTGAACCTACCAGCCATTGTGTGGGAAAAAGGACCTTGCAAACTGCTCCTGTAAAGATTGTTGTTGGTGTTGTGTGCCATTGAGTTGATTCCAATTCATAGCAACCTTATAGGACACAGTAGAGCTGCCCCATAGGGTATAATCTTTACAGAAGCAGATCTCCAAGTCTTTTCTCCAGCGGAGTCGCTGGTGGGTTCGAATGCCGACCTTTCGGTTAGCAGCCTAGCATTTATTCGTTGTGCAAGCAGGGCTCCTCCCCGTCAAGATTCCAACTTTTCTTTATTTTAAAAGTTTTATTTTGTATATTTTAAAACTTCTATAACAATGCAATAGTATTATCGTAATAACTAATGAAGAGAAAGCATTAATGTGTTTTTCAGATTTGCACCTATCCTTCCAACAGAAGCTGTTTCCTATTTCCTTCAGTCTTCTGGGCCCTGTATGATTTTGACTTTGAGGCTCTAAAATGGAGGAAGAAGGTAAGGAAGGCTATTTCCAGAGCTCTCCTTCTCCCAGCCCTGTACTGCTCTATATATCCTCATTTTGGGCTCTTCTCCTAGCACCCCTCCCTCCCAAATCTTTCCCTGAGCTCTTTATGTTCGTTCCATTCATTTGTTATCCCTTTTGGCAGCTATTAAACCAAATCCTTACTTTGAGAATTGGTAATTAAAGGAAAGAATTAAACATTTATCCTGACTTTCCAGTAGGAACTATATTTCAGTATAATCAAATAGCCGTAGTTTGTTATTTTTTTAGTTTAACACTTCCATAGCATTTACCACAGACCAGGCCTTATCCTTATTTTAATTGCTTTACTAACATTACCTCATTTAATTCTCAAGTTGTTGCTAGATACCGTGGAGTCAGTTCGGACTCATAGCTACACTATAGGACAGAATAGAACTGCCCTATAGGGTTTCCAAGGAGCGATTGGTGGATTTGAACTACCGACCTTTTGGTTAGCAGCTGAACTCTTAACCACTATGCCACCAGCGCTCCCTTAATTCGCATAGCAATAATATTTCACAGGTAAGGAAATTGAGGCACACAGAGGTTAGTCACACAGCTATTAGGTGGTGGAACCAGGATTTGAATCCAGATAGTCTGGCTGTGAAGTTCATGCCTGTGATTGTTAAGGTTATGTGTTAACTTGGCTGGGCCATGATTCTCAGTGGTTTTATATATATGGTACTGGTACAACAACAGACACATAGACTAATGGAACAGAATTGAGAACTTAGAAGTAAATCCATCCATCTATGGACAAAGAGTCAAAGTCCATTAATGGAGAAGAGAAAGTCTCTTTAACAAATGGTGCCGGCAAAACGCGATATCCATTTGCAGAGAAATGAAACAAGATCCAGACCTCACACCATACACAAAAGCTAACTCAAAATGGTTCAGAGACCTAAATATAAAACCTTAAACTATAAAGATAATGGAAGAAAAAATAGAGACAACACTATGAGCCCTAATATATCGCATAAATAGAATATCAAACAAATAAAAATGCACAAACAGCAGAAGATAAACTACATAAATAGGGACCTCCTAAAAATGAAACACTTATGCCCATCAAAAGACTTTGCCAAAAGAGTAAAAAGAGAACCTACAGACTGGGAAAAAAAGTTTTGGCTAGGACATATCCTACAAGGGCCTAATCTCAAAAATTTATAGAAATCTTCAATGACAAAAAGGCAAACGATCCAATTAAAAAATGGGCGAAGGACATGAACAAACACTTCACCAAAGAAGACTAATGAACACATGAAGAGATGCTCTCGATCATTAGCCATTAGAGAGATGCAAATGAAAACTACAATGAGATACCATTTCACCCTGGCAATAATGGCACTGATCAAAAAAACAGACAACAAATGCTGGCGAGGTTGTGGGGAGATTGGGACTCTTATATACTGCTGGTGTGAATATAAAATGGTACAACCACTATGGAAAACCACGTGATACTTCCTTAAAAGCTAGAGATAGAAATACTATATGATCCAGCAATCCTACTCTTAGGTATATATCCTAGAGAAATAAGAGCCGTGACACAGATAGACATATACACACCCATGTTCTTTGCAGCAGCATTCACAATAGCAAAAAGATGGAAACAACCTAAATGGCCATCAACAAATGAATGGATAGACAAACTGTGGTACATACACATGATGAAATACCATGCAATGAAAAGAATAATGATGAATCCGTGAAACATCTCACAACATGGATGAATCTGGAGGACATTACGCTGAATGAAATAAGTCAATCACAAAAGGACAAATATTGTATGGGACCACTATTATAAAAAGCCAAGAGAAGTTTTACACACAGAAAAAAACGTTCTTTGATGGTTACCAGGAATGGGAGGGGGAGGGAGGGAAAATTACTGACTCGATAGTTGTTGGTGTTGTTAGGTGCCTTCAAGTCTATTCTGTCTCATAGCGACCCTATGAACAACCAGATGAAAACTACCTGGTCCTGCCCCATCCTCACAATCATTGTTATGTTTGAGTGCATTGTTGCAGCCACTGTGTCAATCCATCTCATCAAGGGTCGTCCTCTTTTCCACTGACCCTCTAATTTACCAAGCATGCTGTCCTCCAGGGACTGGTCCCTCCTGAAAACATGTCCAAAGTACATGAGATGAAGTCTCGTTATCCTCTCTTCCAAGGAGCGTTCTGGCTGTACTTCTTCCAGGACAGACTTGTTCATTCTTCTGGCAGTCCGTGGTATATTCAACATAATTGCCAACAACACAATTCAAATGCGTCAATTCTTCTTTGGTCTTCCTTATTCATTGTCCAGCTTTCACATGCATATGAGGCAATTGAAAATATCATGGCTTGGGTAGGTGCACCTTAGTCCTCAAACTGACATCTTTGCTTTTGAACACTTGAAAGAGGTTTTTTGCGGCAGATTTGCCTAATGCAATACGTCCTTTGATTTCTTGACTGCTGCTTCCATAGGCATTGATTGTGGATCCACGTAAAATGAAATTCTTGTCAACTTCAGTATTTTCTCCGTTTATCATGATGTTGCTTATTGGTCCAGTTGTGAGGATTTTTGTTTTCTTTATGTTGAGCTGTAATCCATACTGAAGGCTGTGATCTTTGATCTTCATCAGTAAGTGCTTCAAGTCCTCTTTGCTTTCAGCAAGAAAGATGGTGTCATCCGCATTTTGCGGGTTGTTCGTGAGTCTTCCACCAATCCTGATGCCATGTTCTTCTTCACATAGATCATGGATTGTTTGCTCAGCATACAGATTGAATAAGTATGGTGAAAGGATACAACTCTGATGCATACCTTGCTTGATTTTAAACCTTGCAGTATCCCCTTGTTCTGTTTGAACAACTGTCTCTTTGTCTATGTACAGGTTCTGCATGAACACAATTAACTATTCTGGAATTCCCATTCTCTGAAATGTTATCCATAATTTGTTATGATCCACACAGTCAAATGCCTTTGCATAGTCAATAAAACACGGGTAAACATCTTTTTAGTATTCTCTGCTTTGAGCCAAGATCCATCTGACATCAGCAATGATATCCTTCATTCCACGTCCTCTTCTGAATCTGGCTTGAGTTTCTGGCAGTTCCCTGTTAATGTACTGCTGCAACTATTTTTGAATGATCTTCAGCAAAATTTTACTTGAGTGTGATATTAATGATATTTTTCGATAACTTCTACATTCTGTTGGATCACTTTTCTTTGGAATGGGCACAAATATGGGTGTCTTCCAGTCGGTTGGCCAGGTAGCTCTCTTCCCAATTTCTTCGTATAGACGAGTGAGCACTCCAGCGCTGCATCCATTTGTTGAAACATCTCAATTGGTATTCCTTCACTTCCTGGAGCCCTGTTTTTCGCCAATGCCTTCAGTCAAGCTTGGATTTTTCCTTCAGTACGGTTGGTTCTTTATCATATCCTACCTTCTGAAATGGTTGAATGCCGACCAATTCTTTTTGGTACAGTGACTGTGTATTCCCTCCATCTTCTTTTGATGCTTCCTGTGTCATTCAATATTTTCCCCCATAGAATCCTTCAGTATTGCTACCCGAACCTTGAATTTTTTCTTCAGTTTTTTTCCGCTTGAGAAATGTCGAGCGTGTTCTCCCCTTTTGGTTTTCTAACTCCAGGTCTTTGCACATTTCATTATAATACTTTGTCTTCTTCAACTGCTCTTTGAAATATTCTGTTCAACACATTTACTTCATTATTTCTTCCATTTGCTTTAGCTACTCTACATTTCAGAGCAAGGTTCAGAGTCTCTTCTGACATCCATGTTCATCTTTTCTTTCTTTCCTGTCTTTTTAAAAAAAATTTTTTATTGTACTTTAGGTGAAGGTTTACAGAACAAATAGTTTCTCATTAAACAGTCAGTACGCATATTGTTTTATGACATTGGTTAACAACCTCACAACATGTCAACAAGCTCCCTTCTCGGCCTTGGAGGACCTTTTTTTTTGTGAAAATATACCTAGCCAAAGATACACAATTTCAGAAATTTCTACATGTACAATTCAGTGGCGTCGATTACGTTTTTCCAGTTGTGCTGCTATTCTCACTTCAGTTGAAGGTTTACAGAGCAAAATAGTTTCTCATTAAACAGTACACATATTGCCCTATGACAATGGTTAAGAACCCCACTACATGTCAACACTGTCCTTACTCAACCTTGGGTTCCCTATCACCAACTTTCCTATCCCCTTCTGCCTTCTAGTCCTTGTCCCTAGACTGCTGTGCCTCGTTAGTCCCATTTTGTTTTATGGGGCTGTCCAATCCATGGCTGAACGGTGAACCTCGGGAGTGACTTCATCACTGGGCTAAAAGGGTGGCCAGGAGCCATACTCTCAGGGTTTCTCTAGTCTCTGTCAGGTCAGTAAATCTGGTCTTTTTTGTGTGTGTGTTAGAATTTTGTTCTGCATCCTTCTCCACCTCTGTCCAGAACCCTCTGTTGTGATCC
>NW_004444004.1:846116-860739 GCF_000243295.1 Trichechus manatus latirostris | reverse complement strand
GCAACTATTTACATAGTGTTTACATTGTATTAGCTATAAGTAATCTAGAGATGATTTAAAGTATACGGGAGGATGTACATAGATTATATCCAAATACTGCGCCATTTTATATAAGAAATTTGAGCATCTGAAGATTTTGGTGTCTGCGGGGATCCTGGAACCAATCCCCCATGAATACCGAGGGACAACTGTATAGGTTTGGCTATGGATATTTCTACATATATATTTGGATGTGATGTATGTATATTCATATATATAGTAAAGCACACGGGGGCACAGTCATGGAAACTTTCTAGGCATAACGAAACACTTCACAGGACTGAGTCATTGGGCTTCTAGGCTAGGAACTGTAGTCTCTGGGGACATCTAGGTCAATTGGCATGACATAGTTCATAAAGACAGTGTCTACATCCTACTTTGGTGAGTATCGTATGGGATCTTAAAGGCTTGTGAGCAGCCATCTAAGATACAACTATTGTTCTCTTTCCATCTGGAGCAAAGGAGAGTGAAGAAAACCAAAGACTCAAGGAAGCAATTAGTCCAAAGGACTAATGGACCACAGGAACCACAGCCTCCACTAGCCTGAAACTGGAACTAGATGGTGCCCAGTTACACTACCGACCACTCTGACCAGGATCACAATAGAAGGTACAGGTGAGAGTGGGAAAGAAATGTAGAACAAAACTCAAATTCATAAAATCCAGACTTACTGGTCTTATAGTGACTGGAAAAACCTCTGAACTATGGCCCTTAGACACCCTTCTAACTTGGAACTGAAGCCACTCCCAGAGATAACCTTTCACAGAAAATAATAAGCGTATAAAATAAAAAATAACACCCAGGAAGAAAGTGCTCCTTAGAACAATCATCTATACGAGACCAAAAGGGAAACATCTGCCCAAAAGCAAAGATGAGAAGGCAGGAAGGGGCAGGAAAACCCAACAAATGGAAACTGGGAACTCAGGGTGGTAATGGGGAGAGTGCTGACATATTGTGTTGGTTGCAACCAATATCAGAGAACAATTTGTATATAAATTATTGAATGGGAAACTAATTTGCTCTGTAAACCTAAAGCACAATAAAATGTTCAAAAAATTGTATTTAAAAAATTGTCCATTCCATAGTCAATTGTGTCCCTCACTCTCAGCCTCTTTATAGAATGGTCTCTCCATTTCTTTGACCTGACTGAATTCTGTCTCCTTCCTTGTACCTTGCTTCCAGTAGCAGACACCATAGTGCTTCACCCATATTTCCTTGGCCCTTACCATTTCTGCCCATGCCAGCCTGACTTCCAACTTCCGTTCCCTGCATCCCTTTGGCTGAGGGCTGTTCTTCGGCCTCCAGAGCCCTCTCCTGCACACTTAGCAAGCCAGAAGTGCCAGGGGATTAACAATTTACCTAGAACAGCTCTGAAGCAATGATTGACAGAAGTTGGTTATCCCTCAAGTGGGATAACTCTGGGATGCATGTTCTATACTACTTTCTAGAATTACCCAGCATGATTAAGTTCCAGTTGCCCACAGTGCTAATTTTCTTTATTACATGTCCCTTTATTGACTTTTCCCCTGCCCATCTCCCTTCCCCACACCTTTATGGGTGTTTCCTGTGATCACCTACCAAACAAACTACTTATGCTGGAATCCTTATCTGAGAATATGCTTCTGGGACAATCCAAACTAAAACATTTCCTCTGGAGACCTCTCCTGTGGGAATTGTTCTTTCTCCCAAAGCCTGAGAGCAAGAGATACCACCAGCATTTTCCCAGCACCCTTCTTTTACCCTCATGCAATATTCCTTCCTTCTTTGATGCTCACACCATTTACCCTCTATGCCTCCTCACTGTTATCGTTTATTGGCATCCTGGTTACTATCCACATCCATGAGAGACTCTGGTGCTTCCTTCCACCCCATATCTTATTATTAGCCAGAGGGTCCCATATGGAAGTCCCAGTCTACCCTCGGCATCTTAGTTTCTTGACCTCATTTCAAGTTACCTTCACATCTTCTGCATTTCAACCATCTACTGCCTTGAACACACTGTGGACCGCATCATCACCCAGAACAGCTCTACTTCTGAAATCCTAAACTCCAATATTCCATTCTTGACTATAAGATCCATCTTACTCTTTTGACATTTGTCCTTAGACCTTGCTGAACCTGCCCTACAAACCTCCACCCACAATCAGTCTTCTAATGCACCTTTTCTGCTCCCGAAAGCTTCTGGAGAAGATCACTCAAGCTTGCAGACTGTTAACGTGATCTTCAGCTTCAGCTGAACTCTCATATCTTAGTCAACAGTTTTACTTATTTTGTGCAGCTCCCTCTCCCCTTTCCAATAATGTTCTTGGCATTTGTCTAGGACACTTCTTATTTGTTCTATACCCACTCACTCCTTTCCAAATTGTGTTTCCGTATTGCCTCTGACTCTTGGCTGTGTACAATTTTACAGTTTGCCTTTTGCCATTTAGTGATTTCACTCTTCCTCAAGGTCTTGGCTCAAATGAGTATCTACAGCATTCTCTCTAGCTGTCACTTTAGGAGGCCAACTCTGGCTGTAGCTTTGCCCTGGAAATTCGGCTGTGCCCATCCAACTTCGCGCCTTCCAGTGCTTTCCTCCTCCCTTCTCAATCATTAAGAGGGGATTCAAACAACTCCTATTCGTTGAGTAACACTTTCAACAAATAGTTACTGAGAATTTATTGAGCCTGGTGACAGGTACAGTGCCAGGAACTATGTTAGGTGCTGGGATACAATGATAAATAAGACAAAATCTCCAACCTCATTGACTTGCACATCGTGACAATACCATTGAATATAACCTGATATAAAATAATAAAAAGTAACCACTTTAGATAGGGTAGTCAGGGAATACTTCTATGAGGAGGTGACTTTGATTTAAGACCTGAAAGTTGAACAGGGACTAGACATGTGAAGAACCCAATAGAGAAACTTTTCAGGCAGAAGGAACTACAAGTGAAAGAGCTCTGAGGCCAGAAAAAGCTTGACTCATAAAGTAAATACACAAGGCTAATGTGGATGGAGCATAGTAAGTGAGAGAAGAAGAGTAGCAGAAATGAGAATGGACCGGGGTCATCCAGACTATGGGGACAGATCATGTAGAGATTTGCAAAGCAGAGTGAGAAGTTTGGATTTTATTTAAAGTGTGATGGAAAGGGCTTTGATCGGGAAAGTGACATGACTTGATTTCCACTTTTAAAAGATTACCTTACCTTATAGTAATCTGGTCAAGAGATGAGAGTCCCTTGGACTAGAGTAGTAATAGCGGAGACAGTAGAAGTAGATGAATTCAAAATTTATATTGGATGTAGATTGGTCAGGATTTACTTATGGATTGAATTTGGGGGGGGGGTGACAGAGAAGGAGGAATTAATGATGACTCTCTGGTTTCTGACTATGTTTTTGCCATTTTCTAATATGGGAAAGATGAGGGAAGATCAGACTGGGTTGGGGAAGAGTGTTGAGAGTTCTGTTTTGTATGTGTTATGTTAGAGATGTCTAATAGATATACAAGTGGAGATTTTAAATGGGCAGGTGTATACATGAATCTGAATTTTAGATTCCTTTTAAGGTCTTCACAGGAGTCCATCAGCATAAAGATGGTATTTAAAGCCATGGAAATGGATGAAACTACCTATGGAGTGAATGGAGAGAGAGGAGAGGAGAATGCTCTGGACCAAGTATGGGTAACTCCAATATTTAGTGTTCAGGTAGAGGACACTAAGAAGGAGCGACCGGATTAGTAAACATGTGATGCTAACAAAGTTAATAGAGGAAAAGTTTTAAAGAAATAGGGAGTGATCATCTATGTCAAATTCTAGTGAGAGGTTTAAGAAAATCAGGGCAGAAATGTGCTAATCGGATTTGACAACATAGAAGTCTCTGGGGATCCTCAAAAGAGTGGTGTCAGTGGATTGATGAGGATGGAAGCCATATTGAAGTAGAATGGATAAACAGAAGGTGAGGAAGAGAATGCATGTGTAGACAATTCTCTTGAAAATGTTTGCTGTTAATGGGTACACAAAATATGGGGTATTAGCTGGAGGGATAGTAGGGTCAAGGAAGACGTTTATTTTTTGGGATAGTAAATGCCAAATCAAGTTTGTACGCTGATAAAAATTACTTAGTAGAATGGGAGAAAGTCCTTAAAAAGGGAGGAAGTGATGGTGTGGCAAAGACTGCTAGTTATCCCCTAGTATCTATTTCCTTTTCTTCCATAATAATAAAATTACCAATTCAAAGCTAGGTCCATGGCCTACTAAAATAAAGACTATACTTTTCAGCCTCCCTTGCTGCTAGATGTGGCCATGTAACTATCTCTGGCCAATAAGATGTAAGCAGAAGTGTCATGTGACAGCTCCTGATAATTTTCTTTAAAAAAGTCTGCTGGCACACGCCCTTTGTCCTATCCTTTGTCCCTTCCTCCTTCCTGCTACTTGAAATTTGGATGTGACTGCTGGAACTCTAGCTGCCATCTTGGACCCTGAGGACAAGGGCCACACTCCAGGCATACAGTGAGTTGAGACGAGCCTGTGTTCCTGAAGACTTTGTGAAACAGGATCCACATATCAACCCTGGACTACCTACCTCTAGTATTTAATGTGAGAGAGAAATAAACTCTCTTGTTTAAGCCACTATTATTTTGAACTTCTGAACCTAATCCTAACTGATTCAGGTGGGATCCAGTGCACAACTGGAAGGAATGACCTTTAACAGAAGATAATTCATCCAATATTACAGGATGAGGGAGTATCAGTGGAGGTAGGTGGGTAAATGTAGTGGTGTAAAGGTGAGGAAGTTCCCATTTAATGCATTCTCTTTTCTCAGTGAGGTAGGAGGTAAAGTCTTCAGCTGAGAATGGACAGTGGATGATAAAGACTTGTATGTGGCAGAGAGATGTTATCATATAGTCTCTTTTATATCTAGAAGAACGAGGAGAAGGCATTGATACCTGTGAGGAACCTTATACTGAATCTGAATTCTTTCTCTTTTTATTTCTGCTACTCCTGCTCTCCTGGATCCTTGACCCTATGACCACTTTTTCGTGCTTTATTTTCTACAAAGTGCCCCAATTCAGGTATTCTCATTATTTCCACCCTGTACTTTCAAATCTGTGCCCTCTTCCTTAGTTCCCCAGATAAGAGCTCCCTGGCATCTCACGGCTTTCCTAAAACTGAGCTGGATGTGCCAAGCCTTTGTTGGGCTGGATTCACAATTTTTAACACCACCACCAGTTTGGCCATTTACATTTTTTTTTAATTTTCCTTGTGGTCCCTCAAGCGTCGTCATTCTTAAGTCATCCTTAGCCATCAGCTGATACCTTCTCAATTTCTCTTCCCAATTTTCAACTTGCTCATCCTTCAAGGCCCAACTCATGCTCCACTTCTTTTAGGAAGCTTGTGATGGTTAAGGCTGTGTGTCAAGTTGGCTGGGCCATGATGCTCAGTGTGGCAGTTATGTAATGATGTAGTTTGGAAATTGTGTAATATTGTAGTTATCTTCCATTTTGTGGTATAATATAACCACCTGATGATTTGATCTGATGGGATCAGCCAGTCAGTTGTAAGGGGAGTTTCCTCAGGGAGGTGGCCTGCATCCAATATATATGGACTTTCTGGCAAAGCTTACTGGCTTTTGCTCACTCTGGATCCTGCATCCAGCTCATCATCATCTGACCTCTGGTTCTTGGGACTCCAGCCAGTGGCCTGCTGTATTGCCTGCCAGTCTTGGGATTCATCAGCCTCAGAAGCCTATGAGCCAGCAGTCTGCCATCTGACCTGCCGATCTAGGGTTTGTCAGCCTCTGCAGCTACATGAGTCAGGAGAAGCCTCCAGCCTGATGTCTCACCCATGGACTTGGGCCTTGCCAGCCTCTACAACCACATGAGCTATTTCCTTGAGGTAAACCTCTCTCTATATATAAACATAGATATAGCTATACACTTCACTGGTTTTGCTTCTCTAGAGAACCTAGCCTAAGACGTTTGGTACCAAGAGTGGTTCTAGAGGAACAAAATTATAAGGATGAGTTTTATAAATTGGTTCTCATGTCTGGCTAGTCTTAAAGATGTTGATGACTCTGTTTCCAGTAATAAAAAGGGCACCGCTAATCCATGGTTTGAGATAGCAATAGAAATATGCAAAATATCACCACCAATAGAGAGACTATTGGCGAGGCTCTGGGTGATCATATGTTTGATACTTTTCTATAATCTTGTCAGAATGAGAAGTATAAGGAGGCTGGTTGGTTAGCCCTACTTTCACTAGACAAAGTGGTGAAAGAAAGAGATGTGCTCAGGGCTTCAGAGTCACAGCACAAGCCACATAAATGACCTCAAGGTTTCCACTTGTGCCCTAAAAGAAAGTCTTATTTGTTGTACTAACAGAGCTGATATTGCCGAAAACCAAACCCAGAGTCTTATTGTAAGAGTGGCTGAGTTACAATGCCAATTGAATTCCCAACCTTGAATGGTGTCTGAAGTTAAAGTGAGGGCATTGATTGGGAAGAAATGGGATCCTGAAACTTGGGGTGGGGACTTATGGGCAGATAATCAGGAAGCTGGGGACACTGAGCCCCTAAATTCTGTTGAATCACTCCTGCCAACAGAATCAACCCTCTCATTCCCATCAGAAGAGATTACTCCATTTATGTCCACTAAGCCACTCTCCTCAGTAAAACTATTATCACCTCCACCCTCATCTGATGAGATTAATCCAGTTGTGTCTGAAAAGCCTTTGTCTGAGATATCGCCTGGGGCGGCATCTGAGTCATTGCCTGGCATCTGAGTCATGTTCTTGGGCATCACTTAAGGGAGATGCCTTACAAGATATTGCTGAATATTCTCAGAACACATCCCCACCACCCAGTTTTGCTTTTAGACATATAACTAGACTCAAGTCTCACTGAGCCCTAAAGCATAAAGTACAAAGTATGACCCAGGAGGAGATATGCTACAGTCCATAAGAACTGCTTGACTTTTCTAATATGTACAAACAGAATATGTGTGGGAATGGCTATTAAAAGGGTGTGGGATAATGGTGCAAGGAATATAAAGATGGATCAGTCTGAGTTTATTGATATGGGCCCACTGAGCAAAGAGTCTTCATTCAATGTTTCAGCTCAGGAGGTTAGGAAAGGATCTAACAGTTTATTTGGTTGGGTTGCTGAAGCATGGATTACATGGTGGCCTATACTAAATCAAGTTTAAGTACCAGACCTGCCTTCGTATACTGTAGAAGAAGGTATCCAAAGGCTTAAGGAAATTGCCATATTAAAGTGGATTTATCAGGTTAGACCCACGGTCCCACCCATGGAGTGCCCAGAAGACACATCTTTTACCACAGTGGGGACGAACAAATTTGTGAAGGGAGCCCCAGCATCCTTGAAGACTGCTTTGATTGCTATTTTATGTAAGTCAGACTTGGCAGTGGGAATTTCCCTAACTGAATCAAGACACCTAATTACAATGGGGCTGATTGGACCCTGAGGTTGTAGGGGCCAAGTGGTGGCACTCAATCAACAAAGACAAGGTGGGCATGGTTACTGTCATGGACAGCGGAGTCAAAGCAGTAATCAGAATAATCTGACTCGTATGGACATAAGGCGTTAGCTACTTAGTCATGGTGTTCCTAGAAGTGAAATAGGTGGTAAATTCTACTAAATACTTACTTGATCTGTACAAGGGGAAGAATTCTAGGTCCAGTGAATAGCAGTCTAACTCGAATCACCAGAATAGATAGTCATGGCCTCTCAATCAATTCCCAGACTTGAGTCAGTTTATGTACTCACAACCCCTTGAATAAAAGGGGAAGCTATGTCCCCTTGAGGAAAGACCTCATTACATTGCAAAAATTTATACTGTTAATCTTTCTCCCACCCTTCCCCAAAAGGATCTACAGACTTTTATGAGAGTGACTGTTCATACGGGAAAAGGAAATAATCAGACTTTTCAGGGATTACTGGATACTGGGTCTGAACTGACAGTAATTCCAGGAGACCCAAAATGTCACTGTGGTCCACCAGTCAGAGTGGGGACATATGGAAGTCAGGTTATTGATGGAGTCGTAGCTAAGGTTCATCTCACAGTGGGTAGAGTGGGTCCCTGAACCCATCCTGTAGTGATTTCTCCAGTTCCAGAATGAATAACTGGAATAGATACACTCAGCAACTAGCAGAACCCGCACATTAGATTCTTGACAAGTGGAGTAAGGGCTATTATGGTAGGAAAAGCCAAATGGAAGCCATTAGAACTGCCTCCACCTAGGAAAATAGTAAACCAAAAGCAATACTACATTCCTGGAGGGATTGCAGAGATTACTGCCACCATCAAGGACTTGAAGGATTCAGGGGTGGTGATTCTGACCACATCCCCTTTCAATCGCCTATTTGTCTTGTGGAAAAAACAGAAGGATCTTGGAGAATGACAGTGGATCATTGTAAACTTAACCAGGTGGTGACTCCAGTTGCAGCTGCTGCTCCAGATGTGGTTTCAGTGCTTGAGCAAATTAATATATTTTCTGGTACCTGGTATGCAGCTATTGAACTGGCCAATGCCTTTTTCTCAATTCCAGTTTTGAAGGAACACCAGAAGTAGTTTGCCTTCAGCTGGCAAGACCAGCAATACACCTTCACTGTCTTATTTCAGGGGTATATCAACTCTCCATTCCTATGTCATACCTTAGTCTGCAGGGATCTTGATCACCTTTCCCTCCCACAGGATGTTATACTCATCCAATACAATGATGACATTATGCTGATTGAACATAGTGAGGAAGAAGCATCAATGTCTCTAGTCTTATTGGTAAAACATTTGCATGCTAGAAGGTAGGAAATTAATCCGACAAAAACGAAGACACCTTCCACCTCCGTGAAATTTCTAGGGGTCCAGTGGTGTGGGGCATGTCGAGATATTCCTTCTAAAGTGAAGGATAAGTTATTACGTCTGGCCCCTGCCACAACTAAATGGGAGACACAATGCCTGGTGGGCCTCTTTGGATTATGGCAGCAACATATCCCTCATTTGGGTGTGCTACTCCAGCCTATTTATCAAGTGACTCAAAGAGCTGCTAGTTTTGAGTGGGGCCCAGAACAAAAGAAGGCTCTGCAACAGGTTCAGGCTGCCATGCAAGCCACTCTGCCACTTGAGCCATATGATCTGGATGATCCAATGGTGCTTGAAGTATCTGACAGATGCTTTTTGGACTTTTTGGCAGGCCCCTATTGGTGAATCACAGCACAGACCCTTAGGATTTTGGAGCAAAGCCCTGCCATCCTCTGCAAATAACTACTCTCCTTTTGAGAAACAGCTTTTGGCTTGTTACTGGACCTTAGTAGAGACTGAAGGCTTAACCATGGGCCCCCAAATCATCATGTGGCCTGAGCTGCCCATCATCAAGTGGGTGTTGTCTGACCCACAGAGACATAAAGTTGAACTTGCACAGCAGCACTCCATCATTAAATTGCAGTGGTATATACAAGATTGGGCCTGAGCAGGCCATGAAAGCACAAGTAAATTGCATGAGTAAGTGGCCCAAATACTGCGGGCCTCCATTCCTGTCACATTACTTGCCCTCTCCCAGTCTACACCTACAGCCTCATGGGGAGTTCCTTATGATTAGCTGGCGGAGGAAGAGAAAACTTGTGCCTGGTTTACAGATGGTTCTGCGCAATATGCTGGCACCACTCAAAAGACAGCAGCAGCACTACAACCCTTTTCTGGGACATCCTTGAAGGACAGTGGTGAAGGGAAATCCTCTCAATGGGCAGAACTTCGAGCAGTGCACCTGGTTGTTCTCTTTGCTTGCAAGAAGAGATGGCCAGATGTGTGATTGTATACTGATTCATGGGCTGTGGCCAATGGTTTGGCTGGATGGTCAGGGACTTGGAAGGAACATGATTGGAAAATTGTAGACAAGGATTTGTGGGGAAGAGGTATGTAGATAGGCCTCTCTGAATGGACCAAAGAAGTGAAGATATTTGTGTCTCTTGTGATGCTCACCCAAAAAGTGACCTCAGCAGAGGAGGATTTTAACAATCAAGTGGATAGGATGATGTGTTCTGTGGAAACCAGTCATCCTTTTTTCCCAGTCACTCCCATCATTGCCCAGTGGGCTCTTGAACAAAGTGGCCATGGTGGCAGAGATGGAGGTTATGCATGGGCTCAGCAACATGGACTTCCACTCACCAGGGCTGAGTTGGCTATAGCCACTGCTGAGTGCCCAGTCTGCCGGCAGCAGAGACCAACACTGAATCCCCGATATGGCACCATTCCTCGAGGTGATCAGCCAGCAATCTGGTAGCAGGTTGATTACACTGGACCGCTTCCATCATGGAAAGGGCAGCATTTTATTCTTATTAGAACAGACACTTACTCTGGATACGAATTTGCCTTCCCTGCATGCAATGCTTCTGCCAAAACTACCATCTGTGGACTTACAGAATGCCTTATCCACTGTCATAGTAGCCCATACAGCATCACCTTGGATCAAGGGACTCACTTCACAGCAAATGAAGTGCAGCAATGGGCCCATGCTCCTGGAATCCACTGATCTTACCATGTTCCCCATCATTCTGAAGCAACTGGCTTGACAGAAAGATGGAATGGCCTTCTAAAGACACAGTTATGGTGCCAGCTAGGTGGCAATACCTTGCATGGTTGGGGCAATATTCTCCAGGAGGCTGTATTGCTCTAAACCAGCATCCAATATATGGTGCACTTTCTCCCATAGTCAGGATTCATGGGTCCAGGAATCAAAGGGTGGAAATGGGAGTGGCACCACTCACTATTACACCTACTGACCCACTTGCAAAATTTTTGCTTTCTGTCCCTGCAACCTTATGCTCTGTGGGTCTAGAAATCTTAGTTCCAAAGGAAGGAATGCTCCCACCAGGAGACACAACAATGATTCCATTGAACTGGAAGCTAAGATTGCCACCTGGCCACTTTGGGCTCCTTATGTCCCTGGATCAACAAGCAAACAAAGGAGTTACTGTATTGGCTGGTGTGATTGATCCTGATTATCAACAGGAAATTGGATTGATATTACACAATGGAGATAAAGAAGAGTATGTCTGGAATACAGGAGATCCCTTAGGGTGTCTCTGAGTACTACTATGCCTTGTTATTAAAGTCAATGGAAAACTACAACAACCCAATTCCAGCATGACTACTAATGGCCCAGACCCTGCATGAACGAAGATTTGAGTCACCTCAGCAGGCAAAGAACCACAATCTGCTCAGGTGCTTGCTGAGGGCAAAGGGAATACAGAATGGGTGGTGAAAGAAGGTAGTTTTAAATACCAGTCATGACCACATGACTTCTTACAGAACCGAGGACAGGAATTGCTATGGGTATTCCTTCCTCTTATGGTGCATCAGATATTTTTGTTTTCTTCACGTATAGAATATAAGATGTAAACAGTGCTCTTGCATTTTTGATTGTACACATGTTAGTTCTATCATGATAGGTGCAAGTATGACTTTGTAATTGTCTTTATTTAGAGACGTGTATGGCTTAAGGAGATGTGTACAGGTGTCAAGTTGACATGGGGTGGACTGTGATGGTTAAGGTTGTGTGTCATCTTGGCTGGGCCATGGTTCTCAGTGGTTTGGCAGTTATGTAATGATGCATTTTGGCAGTTATGTAATGATTTAATTTGGCAGTTATGTAATGATGTAATTTGGCAGTTACGTAATGATGTAATTATGGTCCATTTTGTGGTGTAATGTAATCACCTCCGTGATGTGATCTGATGTGATCAGCCAATCATTTGTAAGGGAAGTTTCCTTGGGGGTGTTGCCTGCTTTTGCTCACTCTGGATCCTGCATCCTGCCTGTCATTATCTGACCTCTGGTTCTTGGGATTTGAGCCAGTGGCCTGCTGTATTGCCTGCTAATCTAGGGATATGTCATCCTTTGCAGCCTGTGAGCCAGCAGCCTGCTGTCTGACCTGCCGATCTAGGGTTTGTCAGCCTCTGCAGCTACATGAGTCAGGAGAAGCCTCCAGCCTGACGCCTGACCCATGGACTTGGGATTTGTCAGCCTCTACAACCGTGTGAGCCATTTCCTTGAGATAAATCTCTCTCTCTCTATATATATATATATGTATATATGTGTGTGTATATATATATATATATATATATACACACAAATGTATATACAAGTATGTATATATATACTTCACTGGTTTTGCTTCTCTAGAGAACCCAGCCTAAGACAAAGCCTTTTCCAACTATTTCAATCCACCTTGACCTTTTAATTGGTGAATGAATAAGTTGACAACAAATATGTGACTAAAGTTGATTGTTGTCTCTGAATATACATATGTAAGTACCCATAAACTTATAATCTGTACCACACATTTAAGCACTTGTTATGTTCAGTCTTCTCCAATGCAATATATGTAACATATGGAAGTTTCTTTCCACTCACTCCATTCCTTTCCTTATTTTCTTGTACTCAATCCCTTACTAGGAGTAGGCTTTTTTTTTTTTCAAGAAAAAGTAAAAATTCAGAGTTTTTTTTCTTCCTTTAAAATTAAACAAGATTAAGTCAATAGTAGCAAGAGAGGTTTTTACTGTACATGTATCACTGAAGAATGTGAAGAATGGAAGACAGTGTTTCCTGGACCTCGTACGTCAGACTCAATCTGGGGAGCTGGTTAAAAATGAAGATTTCTGTGCACCAAGAGACATATATAAGAATTTTTATGGCAGCATTATCTATAATAGCAAAACAAAACAAAACTTGGAAATAATCCAAATGACCATCAATAGTAATAAATAAATTGTGCTGTATTCATACAATGGAATACTGCATAGCAGTAAAAATGAGTAAACTACAGCTAAATGCATCAGCATGAGTGAATCTCAAAAACAATGTTGAATGATAAAAGCAAGTTGCCAAAGGATATAAACAGTATGACACCATCTATACAGAGTCCAAGAAACAGGCAAACTAAACAGGTCCTTTTGTTCAAAGATACAATCATATGTGGAAAAAAATAAAGAAAAAGAAGTGATTAACACAAAATTCAATATAGTGCTTGCCTCGTGGAGGAAGAAGGGAATGCAATTATTTCTTAAGCTCAGTGGTTGGTACGTGGGTGTTCATTTTATTAAACCCCCTGTCATCGAGTCAATTCCAACTCATTGCGACTCTATAGGACAGGGTAGACCTGCCCTATAGGGTTTCCAAAGCTGTAATCTTTATGGAAAGAGCCCTGGTGGCGCAGTGGTTAAAGCACTTGGCTGCTAGACAAAAGGTCGGAGTTCGAACTCAGCAGTCGCATCAGGCAGTCTGCTTCCATAAAGATTACAGCCTTGGAAACCCTATGAGGCAGTTCTACTCTGTCTTATAGGGTCAGTATGAGTCGGAATCAACTCAATGGCAACAGGTAATCTTTATGGAAGCAGACTGCCACATCTTTCTCCCTCGGAGCGGCTGATGGGTTCGACTTACTGACCTTTATTTTTCTTCTTTAAATTATACATATCTACTATATATACACTCTTTTGTATGTATATCTCACAATGAAAAAATTTAAATGCAGATTTCTAGGCCCTGCCCAAACCTGTTGGACTTGAATTATCAATGGTGAGGTCTTTGAATTTGCATTTTTATTTGGCACCTCAGGTGAATCTGAAGTCTGAGAACTACTGAGTTGCCTCTTCCTAATACAGCCATGAACCTGGGGCTGAGCAGCAGGCCAGAAAAAGACTCAGAGGTCTATGCGAGAGTAGAAGAGGAAAAGAAAATAAAGGAGAAGGGATCCCAGACACCCTTCCCAGATGCCCTATGTGTGGTCTGGTAGAGAACCTGGAGTTTTGGAAAAGTGAAGGAATTTTTTATACCATCTGTCATGGATTGAATTGTGTCCCCCCGAAATATCTGTCAACTTGGCTAGGTCATGATTCCCAGTATTGTGTGATTGTCTACCATTTTGTAATCTGAAGTGATTTCCCTATGTGTTGTAAATCCTATCACTATAAGGTAATAAGATGGATTAGTGGAAGTTATATTGATGAGATCTACAAGTTAGATAGTGTCTTAAGCCAATCTCTTTTGAGATATAAAAGAGAGAAGCGAGCAGAAAAATGTGGGGACTTCATACCACCAAGATAGCAGTGCCTGGTGCAGAGAGCATCCTTTGGACCTGAGGTTCCTTTGCTGAGATGCTCCCAGACCAAGGGAAGACTGATGACAAGGACCTTCTTCAGAGCCAACAGAGAGAGAAAGCCTTTCCCTGGAGCCAGCGCCCTAAATTTGGACTTCTAGCCAACTGGACTGTGAGAGAATAAACTTCTCTTTGTAAAGCCATCCACTTGTGGTATTTCTGTTATAGCAGCACTAGATAACTAAGACACCATCCTTTGAGCTCCATATTTTAATTGTGATTGGTGATAGAAAAGACTTTCTGGGAAAAGTCTGTATTGACACATCTTCCCAGATACTACAGGCATAAGTAAAGGGTGACACATTTTTTCACCTTACGATAAGCTCCACAGAAGTATGGAATATGTCTTTTTGTTTTTGTTATATATATATATATATATGTATGTGTATATATATATATATATACACATACATATATATGTATATGTGTGT